>NW_007249918.1:13978-102717 GCF_000164805.1 Carlito syrichta | reverse complement strand
TGCTGAGGATTGTTCTGGCTATTCTTGGTCATTTGTGTTTCCATATGAATTCCTGTTTTGGGTTTTCTAGGTCTGAGAAGAATGTTGCTGGTAATTTGATAGGTATTGCATTGAATCTGTAGATTTCCTTAGGTAAGATGGACATCTTCACAATGGTGATTCTTCCAATCCATGAGCATGGGATATTTTTCCACTTGTTTGTGTCATCTTTGATTTCTTTGAGCAGAGTTTTGTAGTTTTCATTGTAAAGATCTTTCACGTCTCTGGTTAGGAAGATGCCAAGGTATTTCATTTTTTTTGTGACTATTGTGAATGGAATTATGCTTCTTATTTGGGTTTCTGCTTATTATTAGTGTAAAGAAATGCGATTGTCTTTTGCACATTTATTTTAAATCCTGAGATTTTGCCGAAGGCCTTTATCAGTGTAAGGTTTTTGAAAGATTCTCTTGGGTTTTCAAGGTATACGATCATGTCATCTGCAAAGAGAGATAATTTGACTTCCTCTTTTCCTATTTGGATACCCCTGATTGCCTTCTCTTCTCTGATTGCTCTAGCCAGGACTTCCAATACTATATTGAACAGGAGGGGTGAGAGTCAGCATCCTCATCTTGTTCCAGTTTTCAGGGGAAATGGTTCCAATTTTGTCCATTTAGGAGTATGTTGGCTGTGGGTTTCTCATAGATGACTTTTACTACTTTGAGGTATGTTCCCTGTATGCCTAGATGTTCGAGGGTTTTTATCTAGAAGCAGTGCTGGATTTTATCAAAAGCTTTTTCTGCATTTAATGATAAAATCATGTGGTTTTTCTTTTGACATCTGTTTATGTGTTTAATTACATTTATTATTTTATGAATGATGAACCAGCCTTGCGTCCCAGGGATGAAGACTACTAGGTCATAATGGATGATTTTTGAGATGTGTTGTTGAATCCAGTTTGCTAGGAACTTGTTGAGAATTTTAGCGTCTATGTTCATCAAAGATATTGGCCTGTAGTTCTCTTTTTTTGTTGGATCTTTTTTTTTTTAAACTAGTTTTTATTTCCAAATGTCTTACCCAAATTGTCATTTTTTTTTTTTTTGAGTGGAGTCTCACTCTGTCGCCCAGACTGGAGTGCACTGGCCACTCCTGGCCACCGCAGCCTTGACCTGCTGGGCTCCGGCGATCCTTCCACCTCAGCCTTCCCAGTAGCTGGAATTACAGGTATGCACTACCATGCCCGGCTGATTTTTTGATTTATTGTAGAGATGAGGTCTTGCTTCCCAGGCGGGTCTCAAACCCGCGGGCTCAGACAATCCACTCACCTCAGCCTCCCAAAGGCTTGGGATTATAGGCTGAGCCACCGAGCCCGGCTTTTGTTGGACCTTTACCTGGCTTGGGTATCAATGTGATGTTAGCTTCATAAAATGATTTGGGAAGGGTTCCGTCTTTCTCAATCACCTTAAATAGCTTCAGTAGGATTGGAATCAGCTCCTCCTTAAATGTCTTGTGTAATTCTGCTGGAAAGCCATCTGGTCTGGGGCTTTTTTTTTGTAGGTAGTTTTCTTATTACATAGTCAATTTCCTTGATTGTTATTGATCTATTTAGGGTCTCAATTTCTTCTTGTTTCAACCTAGGCAGGTTGTGTGATGACAGAAAGTCCTCCATTTCCTTGAAGTTTTCAAGTTTTTTTCCGTACAAGTGTACATAGTAGTCTTTGATGATCTTTTGTATTTCTTCAGGGTCAGATGTGACTTCAGCTTTTGTGTTTCTGATTGTGCTTATTTGGGTGTTTTCTTTCTTTTTCTTGGTCAGTCTAGCTAGGGGACCATTGATCTTGTTTATCCTTTCGAAGAACCAGCTTTTTGTTTCATTTATTTTTTTGTATTGTCTTTTTGTCTTCTATGTCCTGGATTTGGGCCTTTATTTTGGTAATCTGAATTCTTCTGCTGAAATTTGGGTTTTTGTGATCTTGCTTTTCTAACTTCTTTAGGTGGCTTGTTAGGTTATTAATTTGTGCTCCTTCCATTTTCTTCATGTGTGTTTGTAGGGATATAAATTACCCTCTTACTACAGCTTTTAAGCATCCCAGAGATTTTGATAAGATGTTTCTTCATTTTCATTTGTTTCCAGGTATCTTTTTTTTTTTTTTATAGAGAAAACATTATATTATGACATGCTTTTCCAAACAAAATATTAAAATTAATAATTAATTTTTAACAGTCTTTAAATTCTACACGCATACTTTTGAATACCTAAACTACATGTTAAACAGCTGAATATTTTCTACTCACACTTCAGATCTTTAAACATCAACAATCTATTAATATAACTATTACTGCAGGACAAATTTAGATAGAGGTCTCAAATAATTTTTAAGCTCACTTTAAGAGCACCAATCATTAACAATTATTTTTGCATTTTATTCACAAACACTGATACCATTTGTTTATTTATGTTAAAACAAATATTTTCTTTAAAAATGAATGTGTAGTTTAACTCATAGAGTAGGCTTTTTTTGATGTGTTGTCAAACAGTCTATTTTCACAATGTCTAAATCTACTTTTCAGTGATCTGTTTCATCAGTACTATCAGATACTTTTTCAAATTATTAGCATTATTTTTTCAAAGAGAGGAATAATCAAATTCCAACCCATACATCATATAAATACTTTATATCTAACACACACAGATTCACAGTTCATGCGATAGGCAGTGTCTAAAAAACCAGTTACTAAATCTCAAAAACATTTAAATATTTATTTAAACACAGTGTCTTCTAGATTTTTTTTGTAAGAAAAGTAATCTGTAAATGTCTTTACCTTTAGTTCATGCTTGGTCATTTGCTATGGTCATTGTGGAAGAAGTGGGTATGACTTTGTAACCATTTGTAAAGTGGTTCATCTTTGTAAAAATATTACATTCCATGGGTAAAGAACAAGTCTTAGAATTACAATGTGGTACAAATTTGTGAAATCAATTTCTGTATTTAAAAACATAAAAGAAAGACTACTAAACAGTCCAAAACTGTTGTAGCTGAATATTCTAAATACAAGCTAACAGTACTACACTAAAAATGTCCAAAAATAAGGCCTCTGAAATAAATATTTCCATTCTTTAAAAAAGACATAACAAATGTATATCACATGATCAGTGTACATATAAAAGTCATCAGTTTAAACCATGCTGGATGACGTATCTGAAGTAAAATGACCTAGGTTTTGCTTCTGTCGACGTCCTCTATTGTTTTTGGGGCATTTTCTTGTTATGCACATGACAATTGCTACTATAATGGCAATCTGTACAGCTCCAATAATTGCTGCAATAAGAACATGGGTGAGCTTTTGCCTACTTGGCACTACATAGAGAATACTACAGTCTGTCTTTTCACAGTGCTGGCCAGTGTAACCAGATTCACATCTACAAGAAGCCTTCTGAGTAGAATAGATGAATTCACATTTTCCATGGATGCAGTAACCATTGAGGTTTTCAGGGCAAGGCATGTGGTTTCCAATATAAACATCTTCTCTTTGATCACTAGCATCTTTCACGTCTGGTCGATATTGTAGTCCATCATCTTCTTTCCCAACAAACTAGTGTCATCTGTATCTGTGCAGTGACCAAGATGTCTTATATCAATTTGTTCTTGCTTTATACAAGATGCTTCTCGAACAAAACAGGGATTGTTATACGAACTCCCATCAGAAGCACACATGGGATTAAAACTGTATCCACTGCAATCTATATTACATACACACCCAACGTTTTCTGCATCTTCATCACATTCAGTTTTATATTTGCAAGGTCCACACTTGGAGTGTTTTCTGTGAACTTCTGCTCCTGACCCTTCCTCTTCTCCTTCTCCAGATCGAGATCCATTATCAAAGTAGCATGGTCCTCTTGCTACTACTGTTATCTCTTTCTGATGCTTACAAGCAGCCCTTCTGAGAAAGTATTCATTTTGATATGTGTCCCCATTTGATCCACAGACAGGAATGTAATTTGTATGGCACTGAAATTGGCATGCACATTTCAAAACATCTCCATCTTCTTTACAGACTCCTCCATATTTACATGATGTCTAATCACAAACTCTTATGTCAGACTCCCTCACATTTAATTCTGAGCAGTTGATGCTCTTGCTTTTGCTGCTGGGACAGTCCCCGCTGCCACTGCCGCCACCCGGGGGCTGATTGGATGCATGGCTCCCAGGTAGAGAGAAGGTGAAGAGCAGAAGCACCAACGTGTAGCAGCAGATGGCTGGCGGGGGCATGGCTGGCAGCCAGAGCGGCGCCTCAGCGGCCACGCCACCCATGGCTGGCCCCCCTGGACGGCGGGAAGCTCAGGGAGCCGCAGGCCAGGGGCATCCAGCCACGCACCCAGAGCCCCGCTGCTGCCTCGGCACCTCCTAGCAGCTGCGCCGCTGAGCCCGGGAGGAGCCCCTCAGCATCCCCGTCCCACCCGCAGTGCCCACCAGGCCCCGGCCAGCCGCGCTTGGGACGGACTTGGTGGGTCTGGGCGCGTGCGAGGGTTGTGGGTGTGTGAGGGTGCGTGCAAGGGTGTGAGCTGGCATGGGGGAGCCAGCAGCTGGGGGAGCGAGCGGGCATGCACACGGTGGGCGGGGGTCACGGGGCAGGTGTGGGCCCAGCCCCTTGCTCGCTGCCTTGCTCGCTTCCTCGCCTTCCCTTTGTGTCTGCGGTCGTTGCCACCACGTCACAAAGCTCCAGGTATCTTTTGATCTCTGTTTTGATTTCATCATTGATCCAGGAGTTGTTTAGCATCATACTGTTTAGTGACCATGTCTTTGTGGGTTTTGGGGGCTTTGTGGGTTTTGTTGGTGTTAATGTTTATTTTTATTCCACTGTGGTCTGAGAAGGTGCATGGTAGAATTTCAGTCCTTTTAAATTTGCTTATGCTTGATTTATGGGCGATAATGTGGTCAATCTTGGAATACGTCCCATGTGGTGATGAGTAGAATGTGTATTCTCTGGTCTTTGGATGGAGTGTTCTGTAGGTATCAATTAAGTCCATTTGGTCCAGAGTCACATTGAGGTTCCGGATCTTGTTGCTGATTTTTAGTCCCGATGATCTGTCAAGGGTTGTGAGTGGGGTATTGAAGTCCCCAGTTATGATGGTGTTAGAGTCAATATCTTTCTTTAGTTTTCCTAGGAGTTGCTTTATAAAGCTTGGTGCACCTATGTTAGGTGCATATATGTTTAGGATAGATATTTCTTGTTGATGGAGTGAACCTTTTATCATTATGTAGTGGCCCTCTGTGTCTTTTTAAATTTTTGATAGCTTAAATGGTATTTTGTCTGAAATTAGGATCGTGACTCCTCCTTTCTTTTGTGTTCCATTCGCCTGGAAATTTGTTTCCCATCCTCTTACTTTGAGTCTGTGCATGTCCTTTCTAGTGAGATGGGCCTCTTGAAGGCAGTATATTGTTGCCTGGTGATATTTTATCCATTTTGCCATTCTATATCTTTTCAGTGGTGCATTTAGTCCATTCACGTTCAGGCTAATTATTGAAATGTGGGAGTTCATCCCTATCCTAGAGTTCTTTTAGAGTTGTTCTTCCACTTGGTTTATTGTCTTTCTTTTGTTTTTGGGGTTGGTTCATGTGTATTTTATTGTTTTTCCTGTACTCTTGTGAAGAACATTGCTCTTTTTCCCCCCTTTTCTTCTGTGTTTAGTACTTTCTTAAGTGTTTCATGTAGAGGTGGTTTGGTGGCAGTGTAAGTTCTTAGGGATTGGATATCTGGGAAAGATTTTAATTCTCCCTCGCTGATGAAGCTTAATCTAGCAGGGTAGGTTATTCTTGGTTGAAATTGTTTATCTTTTAGGACTTTGAAGATAGGGCTCCAAGCTCTCCTAGCCTGCAGGGTTTCTGTAGAAAAATCTGCTGCTATTCTAATTGGTTTTCCATGGTAGGTGATCTGACCTTTTTCTCTTGCTGCCTACTGGATTTTTTCTTTTATGCCTACTTTGTTTAGGCGAATTATTATGTGTCTAGGAGTTGGTTTTATCATTTGTTGTCTTACAGGGTTTCTCTGGATCTCTTGTTTTTGAGTTTTTGCATCACTGATTAGATAAGGGAAGTTTTCTTGAATGATCTCATGGAAGGTTTGTTCCAATGTGGTCTCTGTCTCTCTTTCTGCCTCAGACAGACCAATTACTCTTAGCTTAGGTCTTTTGAGGTAATCGCTCATCTCTTGAATGTTTTTTTTCTGTCTTTTTCAGCTTGTTTTCTGTGTTTTTGAGAGTTTGGGTTATTTCTATATTTTGGTCCTCAAGCTCTGAGATTTTTTCTTCTGCTTGGGTAATTCTGCTTTCCATGCTTATCAGTTTATTGTTTATTTCATTCACAGTATTCTTTATTACTGTTATCTCAGATATCAGCTCCTTTCTAGTTTCTTCTTGAGTCTCTTCAATTCTTTTTAATCTCTCCATTAATGTCTTGATGTCTAGGTTTGTATTTTGAAACCAGTCATGCTGGGGGCTCTTCGTTGTTTGCATTCCAAAGTCAGTTTTCTCAGTGTCTACCCTCCCAGGAGTCTGGGAGAGACTCATATTCTCCTTTTGGTTTTTCTTCATTTGTGTAGATTTTTCTCTCTCGCCCCTTAGTGGATAAAGTTCCTGAGTTCTAATCTCCAGCCTCTCCCCTCTGTTTCTGTTGCAGGCAGTTAGCTTGTTGCCTGGGAGATCTGTGACACTGGTCTCTATTCAGTGTAGGGGAGGGACTTTTTCTTCTGCTAATGACGTCACTGTGGGAACCGAAGTGGAGGCTCTGATAGGTGGGCGGAGTAATGCGATGTAAGCATGCCTTGAAAATGGCAGATGTGATGGTTTTACTTTCACTTTTAGGGATGCTCCTGTGGGACTCTAGGTGGGATCAGCTGCACACCTGGGCGCTGGATCCAGGGTACCACCAGCAGGCTAGGGTGGAGGAGAGGGTCGGGCATTCCCTCCTCTGGATCTGGAAGCCTGAGATCGACACCTTACACCAGCTTGGGGTTCTGCCCCCTTACACAGGCTTGTGGTCACGCATGCTGAGTGCCTCAGCCAGAGTGGTCCCGGGGCTTCAGATCTCCAAAGCTCCAGAGGGCAGGTGGTGGCTCTGGATCCCTCCCAGGGCACTTTAGCCGGAAATGGGACCGGTATCTCTAAGGGGCGGGTGCTAAGAGCCTCCCTGCATGACCAGCAGCTTTGCACTGGGTGCTGGTCATGACGATGTAGCCAGGGATGGAGCTGGGATCTGGGATTTGGGATTCCCCAGCTGGCCAGAATCACATATAGTGGAGCAGCCGCAGTCTGGCCGCAATGTCTGGCCCTGTGTGGGACCAAAAGTCCCCAAGCCTCATACCAGTGTGGCCGGAGGTGGGCGGGGAGGGGTGCAGGAAGAAAAGTAATAGTCTTTTTGGGAAACTCATGTTCAGAGTATCTCAGGGATCCACCTATGCCGTCGCCATCTTCCAACTCTCTCCAGCATCATGCTTCTTAGTGTCCATATCTTTGTAGGCTTTGAGGAAATGTTGTCTGTGTTAATATTTATTTATATTCCATTGTGGTCTGAGAATGTGCATGGCAAGATAGTCAACCTTGTGGAATGTGTTTATGCTTAATTTATGACCAAGGATGTGATCGATCTTGGAGTATATTCCATGTGGTGATGAGTAGAATGTATATTCTGTGGTTGTTGGGTAGAATAATCTGTAGGTATCTATTAGGTCCATTTGGCTGAGTGTTGAGTTTAGGTTCTGGATATCCTTGTTGATTTTTTGCCTCAATGATCTATCTTTGGCTGTTATTGGGGTATTCAAGTCCCCTGCTATAATAGTGCTAGTGTCAATATCTGTTTTTAGTTTTCCTAGTAGTTGCTTTATAAGTGCTGGTGCTCCTGTATTGAGTGCATATATGTTTAGGATGAATATTTCTTGTTGATGGGTTGAAACTTTCATCATTATGTAGTGTCCTTTTGTATCTTTTTAAGTTTTTGATAGTGTAAAGGTTGTTTTTTTTGTTATTGAGACTGCAACTTCGTTTTGTGATACATTCTTTTGTGACCCATTTTTCTGGAAACTCCTTTTACAATCTTTAACTTTGAGTCTGTGTGCATCTCTGGTAGTGAGATGAGTCACCTGGATGCAGCAAATAATTGGGTCATGGTTTCTTATCCAGTTTGCCATTCTGTGTCTTTTCAGTGGTGCATTTAGTCCATTCGCATTCAGGTTGATTATTGAACTGTGAATGTTTATCACTGTCATGAGGTTCGTATAAAGTTTTTTCTTTGTTTGCTTGTTTCTTCTGGCTTTGGGGTTAATCTAAGTGTGAGTTTTCAAGTTTCTTGCTGTGCTGTATGCTCTGTTGAATCTGTGCTCTGCTGTTCTCTTTAGAAGTGTATAGTCATTCTTCTTTTTGTTTCTTCTGTGCTTACTGTCTTTTAAAGTGTCTCCTGTAGAGCTGGTTTGGAAGCCGCATAATCTCTTTGGGATTAGATGTCTGGGAAGGATTTTAATTTTCCATCACTGATGAAACTGAGCTTGGCTTGGTAGTAAATTCTTGGTTGAAATTGTTTGTGTTGAGGGCTTTGAATATTGGACTCCAGTCCCTTCTTGCTTGTAGTTTTTCTGCCAATATGTCTACTGCTATTCTGATTGGTTTTCCCTGGTAGATAGTCTGACCTTTCTCTCTTACTGCCTTTAGAATTTTTTCTTTTGTGCCTACTTTGTGTAGGTGAAGTATATGTTTTTATGGGTTGGTCTTCTCATTTGATGTCTTGTGGGGATTCTCTGTATCTCTTGTGCTTGGCTGATCACATCTCTGGTGAGATGGGGAAAGTTTTCTTGGGTTACTTCCTGGAATACTTGCTCCAAGTTGTTCTCCATTTCCCTTTCTTCTTCTGGGATATCGATCGGGCATAGATTTGGCCTCTTGATATAATTGCACATCTCTTGTAGATTTGTTCTTTCTTTCTGAGTCTTCTTTCTATGTTTTTTTACAGATTGGGTTAATTCCATGTTCTAGTCTTCAAGTTCTGAGAGTCTTTCTTCAGGTAGATTAATTTGCTTTCTACACTTGTCATCTTGTTATTTATTTCCTGGATGAAATTCTTTATGCCCCAAATCTCTGTTACAAGTTCCTTCAGTGTTGCATCTTGTCTTTCTTGAGTCTTGTTCACTCTTTCCATCCATTCTCTAATCCCTATCATATTCTGGTGCCAGTGGATGGTGACTTCCATTGTTTGGGCACCAAGGTCTGATTGTTCAGTTGTTTTCTTTGTTACACTTTTAATTGCTTGTGGTTTTCCTTTGGTTTTTCCTCATTTATGATAGATCTCTTGTTTTTCTCTTTAGTTCTGTTTTTCAGTGTCAGTGGGAGAGAAGTTTTCCCTTCTGATGTTTGCTCAGTCCTCTATTCTTTCAATACATGGACTCTGGTTTTGTTCTATTTTGAAATAAGATGGTGGGTAGTAAGCTTTGTTGTGTCTTATAGTTTTTAAGTCAAATAAAGTAGGGGATGGGGTGCTAGGATTCAGAAGCTACTTGCAAACTACAGTGTTCACTGATTGTGGTATGTGTTCCCGTAAACTCACTCCCCACCAACATTCTATTTGAAGATGCAGTGCAGAAATCAATACAAAAAACAATTGAATATATGCACACACATAGACATACACACACTCCCCAAAACAAACTGGAATAACAACAAAGTGAAACAAAACAAACAACAACAATAGAAAACCATGAAAACTGAAAACACATACACACATGCCTAGCACAAAGTGAATGGAGAAGAAAAACAGAAAGACTGGAAAAAAATGGAATTCAGATTGAACCCTCACACATATATTGGCACACACCTTAAACCATAAAAAATAAAAATAAAATAAATGGAAGTCAAAAGAGCAAAAATAAACTGACAACAACAAAATTAAAGATGAACACTCAATCATTCACATACATACATAAACAGAATATCACAAACAAAAGAAGAAAGAAACAGAAAAAGCAAAGAAAAAAAGAAAAAAATTGGAGGGATGCAGATAAAACTTCACGAACATATTCATGCACAAAAGAAACATTTTAAAAATAGATGAACTAACAAAACAGGCAAAAAATTTTAGAAAATTAAAAACATTAAAAATTAAAAAACCCCCTGCTCTCTTGTGGGATGCTCTGTTATTGTTCCTCTTATCTGCTCTCTTCTATAGCACTTCCACCTCTCTCTCTCCCCAGTGTCTGGAACAGGGAAGTCAGGAGAGACAGTGGAGGTGGGTGGGGCTGCAGTCCTCCCCTCCTACTATTGTATGATCAGGGAGGTCTCCTCTGGTGGGGAGGTGAGAGATTGTCTCTTCCCCAGGTGTGTACTTGTGGGGGGGCCTTCCCCAGTCAGACCTGTCCTGGAATGGAGTTCTTCTATTGTGACTGACATCCAGGCTCCACCTGGGTTTGGCCATCTCAATCATGGCACAGCTGTATGGGTCTGATGTTCAGCAGATTGCTGGGGAGGAGGGGGTTTGGATCAACCCTGGACTCACCACTGATTTCTTGGGAGTCCTTCCTCATTCTTTTCTGGCCACACCCTTTGTCCAGTGGCTGGATCAGGGTAGGGGGTGGGTACCTGGGACTCAGCACTTATCAGTTACTGAAGTTTGTGCTTTCAGTATATTCTCTCTGGGTCATGATCAACCCTTGAGTTGTTGATCCATCCATCACAAAGAGTGGGTCTCTTGCTCTGTGGTGAGCAAGTCAGAGCACTTTCCTGCCCCACCTTCAAGATGATGGCAGGGTGCCTCTCTTCTTCTCTTCCATGGGACTCTGCCTCTGGCCTCCCTCCACATGCCCTGCTGCCAGTGTCTGATCAGGCGCTGAAGTGGTGAGGTGAAGCCTGGAGTCACAGTCTCTCCTCTGCAGTCATAAAGCAGAGCCTGGGGCGGTAGTCTTTCCCCATCACTTCTTCACAAGAAAACTTTTATCCATTAAAAAATGGCGCTCAGTTCTGCGACCTGGGAATAGCCAGGGACCAAGCAGAGAAGTTGCAACACCAACTGTTGCACTAGGACCCTGGCCACTTACTCATGCGTCCCCACTTAGTTAGTCTTTCTGAGCATTTTCTTCTCAGGAAGGGTTTGTTGATTTTAAAAAAATGGTACTCAATTTCTGCATCCTGGTAATCACTAGGGTCCAAGCCTAGCAGCTGAGGTACCAGACACTACACTGGGAGAGACCTGGCCGCTAGCTCTCTAGCCCTCAGTCAGACAGTCACTCACATGTCCACTCACTCACCAGCACATACACAAAATTTTCCATACACTCAATCACTTACACCAGGACTCGCATAGTCCAACTTGTTCTGCCACTATCTTCCCCCGCACTTCAGTTTCTCAACCGAAGACAATGCAACATGAAGACAATTGTATGAATTACTTTAACAGATTATGTGAAGTAAAAAAAATAAAAAGTACACTCTTATCATTGTAAAGAAAACCCGGCACATAAATCAATAAGACTTAGTTAAAAATAAAAGTTTAGCATCTAACATCTGACCTACAACTTTCTTTAAAGATCTTTAAGGCTATTTGTGTGTATGTGTATATGTATGTGATATCATCTGCCTCTGAATGACACTTCTATGAATTCTTGCAAATCATACACTTTTCCTCCCCTCTCATGCCTTTTCCCTCTGCCAATGCTTTTCCCTTTTTTCCTATCCATGCTCTTCTCTTCCCTCATTTCTATACTCTTTAAGTTCAAGCTTCTTAAATTTAATTTTTTAAAATGTTAGACCTATCTGTGCAACAAAGCAAGACCTCATCACAACAACAACAAAAAAATAGAAAAGTTAGTCAAGTGTGGTGGTGCATACTTGCGGTCTCAGCTACTGGGGAGGCTGAGGTGGGAGTATCATCTGAACCCAAGAGTTTGAGGCTGCAGTGAGCTGTGATCATGAGACTGCACTCCAGCCTGGGTGACAAAATGAACCTGTATCAAAAAAGAGAAAATTGTTAGATAAGCAATTAAAAATACAGTTTTTTTTTAATCACAGTCACATTTCATTTTGATCCAAGTAGTAATACTGTATATTGTTTTATTATCAAATTCAATAAAATATATTCATCATTTTGAAAGACATAAAATTTATCCTAAATATTGAGATAAATCAAATTCAAATTTCTAAACACATGTAATTCCTTAGAATAAAACAAATATCTTGAAATAAAAGGAATAACATCTAAACTGTGTATATACTTTCTCAAAGTGACTACTTTAAAAGGAAACCAGTTATTTAGATATATCAACTATGGCTTATTTATAAATGGATTGTACTAATCACTTGTGTTTCAACTAGGAACATTGTGCAGAATTTTCCCATATTTTAACTTGTTATATTCTCTTCATTATATTTTCAACAGCAGTTTATAGTATGAAACACACTTGCTTATTTATCATTATAATAATTCTTTTTGTTGTTCCCCCAAAAGAAGTTATGACATCTCATTCTTTAATATATCTTTATAATAAAATGACCATGATAGTTAGTGGGATTCATTTAACTTAGGTGAAAAGTATATTTTTCAAGAAGTTAAGACATAAAGATTTTTAAAATAACTTTTTTAATTTGTAGAAAAAGGAAAATATGAAACATAACTAATTTCAAATATTCAATTGAGTAACTTTAAAAATAATTTTTTTTTTACAAATTACAAATATTACATTGTCTCTCCTGTTTATTTTGACTCAAAAATTGAAAATCACTGGCAACTGACTGAAAATGGGCGATGGGTTCAATAGAAACCCAAATCTTGCCATCATATAATATACTCATGTAACAAACCTGCACATGTACCTCTGAATTTTTAAAAAATAAGTAGCTGATTCCTGCCTAGAAAATGCTTGTTCTGATGCAATTCTGGTTGCAGTGTGGAATATCTGTCCTCTTTAGGTACACCTTGTATGGTCTGGACCCTGAAATTCCAAGTTACACCCAAGATTTCATTCTCCCGTGGTTACTCACCTGGACCACAGACATGTAGGACCTGTCTGAAAGAGACATAGGAATCAAGTGGAGTTCAAGCAGTGAATCATCCTTTTAATGTAGTAAAACTTTAAAGAGAAGAGCAGAAAGCTGTATTGGTTGTTAGGAAAATGTAGGCTACCAGTGAAAAATGACATCCTCTAGTAATACGATCTAAGGTATGACTCACATAATTGTCCTAATTTTTAATGAAGCATTTCTTTAAGCTGCTGACAGGTCCCAATAAATGCCTGAAGTGTAAAGGACTACTGTGGTTTTAGAGCATGACTTTATAAAGAAGGTAAGGATCCCAACTCTCTCTATCCTGTCTATATATATAGTTGTATATATGCCTGAGTATGTGTTTTGGTGCTTTGTAGGAATTGTCTTGACAGAGAACCTCACCTGGGCAAAGCAGCTGTGATTTGAGTAAGCTAACTGGTAGCATGAAAACTTCAGGTGTTTTCCTATTCCTCACTCTGACTTTCTTCTGCTTTTTCTCAGGTAAGTTTTTTCTCAAAATTAAGATCCTATATTTATACCTAACTAGAGATAATGAATACTATCTATCATATTTTACAATTCTAACAATTTTTATATAAAAAACCAATTCTGAGTGATCATTATGATGATAATGATTGTGATGATGAGAATAATGATGATAATAGTGATAACAATAACTTTTATTTTTTGAGCATATACTATATTTTACACATGTATCACCTCCAAAGTGTATAGTGAGGTATTATTATCCCTATTCTTAATACAAGAAACTGGCACAGAGAAGTTAAGAAAATTGCTGAAGGACTTGCAACTAGTAAGCAGAATTTTGAATTTGAATTCAGATTCTCTAGACATCACAGTTAATGTTTGTTTCATAAAACTAGTCTGGAGGATAGATACTTGCATTAAATATTGGTTTCACTTTTCAAGATAAAAGAATGCTTTTCTATCCTTAATTATTGTTGCAAAGAGACTCAAATAATTAACATTAAAGCAAAGGAGAAATGGAAACTTAATGAGCAGATCTTTGAAAAGATGTTGTTGAACCTTAGAATGCAGAAACAGAATGTTTCTGGTGAAATATATAATCTTTAAGCAAGAGAATATCTTTGGCCATTTTAGTGAAGCTCAAAAGGCAATCATAGTTCAAGGTCATGTTTTAAATCACAGGACCATTTGAATGAACAGGACAATTATATCTATTTTTCCTGTTTTATAATTCTACTCTGTTGTGGTGTAGTGGACAAAGTGCACACTAGAGTCTCTACACCCAAGACCTAGTCCCACCTCTTTCAACAATGGCCTATATCACCTGGAGAAGTATCTCAATTCTCTGAGACATTGTCTCATTTGTAAGATACTAGAAATAAGACTAAGTCCTGGGACCTTCTATGTCTGATGCATCACATAATCTGTGACAATAGCAGAGGAATTTTGCTACCATCTGAGATTTTAAAAGGCTGAAGATGTACAAACAATTTTCCAATAAGGCTTAGATGATGTAGAAGTCATTGCTTGCAGTACCTGGTCATATTTACATAAACAAATACAGAAGCTGCCACATTTTAAGAGATGTTATCTATGTATTACTTTTCAAAGTTGAATTAACTTATGGTAGCAATGTGTAGTATGATGTTCACTCAACCATGCTTCTGCCGTTTTCTTTGACAGCCCTGCCTGTTACATGGTAACACTAGCATTCATTTGATTAATGCCATCTTTTGAACATCACATTTAAAGTGAACATGATACTTAAAGTGTGTATACAATTTTGACACCCCTGTACACTTAGAAATATGAAAAAATGGATAAAAGATTCCTGTGATATTATGGAGGAAACTTGGTTACTAAAGTCAAACAACTTTAAGCGGTATTCAAGTTAGATTAGATGGCAGAAAAAATAAATCTATATTAAAATTTTGTTGCAGACAGTCTCAAAACATCTATTGCTATCCTCTGGTGCTTCTCTTTACAAAGATGAACTCATCTTAAACAGGGTCTGCTTGATTAATGCACTTAATTTACCTAAGCATGGGTGCTTCATAGACATACCAGACAGTGTTTTAGAGGACATAATGACTAAGGACCTTAATGCTGAAACAGAGAAAAGTGAATTTTAGCCTTGGCATTTCCGTTTTATAGCTGTGTGTCCTTCCTGAGTCTCATTTTCCTCATATGTAAAATAGAGATATAAAATGACTATTTCTATATGGAGAACTAAATGAGAAAAAGACGTGTAATGCTTAACATAGTGGATGAGGCATAGTAAGTGCTTGATAAATGCCTATTAGTATTTTTTTTTTTTGAGTTGGAGTCTCACTCTGTCACCCAGACTGGAATGCAGTGGCCACTCCCGGCCACCACAACCTAGAACTGCTGGGCTCTGGCGATCCTTCCGCCTCAGCCTTCCAAGTAGTTGGAACTACAGGTGCGTGCTACCACGCCTGGCTAATTTTTTTGATTTGTTGTAGAGATGAGGGCCTATTAGTATTATTATTGCCATTATTAAAGCTTAATAAAATAAATACTAGATTGGACTCAGGCACTGTGTGCCTTAATTCTGTTCTTGCCTTGCTATTTCTTTTTTATGAGACATTGGGCAAATCCTTCTTCTTCTGATCATAGATTTGAATGTTGGAGAATTGACTGAAAACTGTAATAATGAATTTTCCCTGACCATAAAAATCACCGGGAGTGTTTTGTTAAAATATAGACTCCCAAGTTCCTATCAGGTTTTATATAATGGAATTTTCAGGTGATTGCCCTAAGAATCTGTATTTTTAATAACTACCCACACTGCTATTATAAATCAGAGGTTGGTAATCACTGCTGAAAATGATCAGTGACCTTCTTTCAAATAAAAAGAAAACCCACAAAACTTGTTCTCCTCCTTATCCACATTAACAGAGATTGCACTTTGAGAAATTTCCAGTTGCCACTCCATAAGTGTTGGCCAGCACTGGAGATCAATTGTACTAAGCCATGCCCTTACTCATTGAGGTAGCCTTGGGCTGCAGTGTGAGAGCTGTTGGGAAGGAAGCTCCACAAAAATGGCTACAGATTAAAACTCAGCAGCCCTGTCCTGGATTGGACCTAAGATTTTTATTATGATAGTGTTTTATTTTATTTAAGTTTTTAAATTTAATATTTTTTATTATAAAGATATGGGGTACAATTCAGGGTTAGCTATACAAACATTGATTACGCCGGTACCCTTGTTGATGAGGTATGCCCTTCCCTCCCCAGCAGTTTCCCTCAACTGCCAATCCCAGGCCCCTCCCCTGACAGTTTCCCACTACTGCCAATCCCTTTCTTATAGTATTGTAATTGTTCAAGGTCCGCTGATGAGTGAGAACATATGATACCCTGTTCTTTGGTTCTGTGATAGATCACTAAGTAGGATTGACTCCAAATTCATCCAAGTTGCTGCAAAGTCCATATGTTTGTCTTTCTTTATGACTGCATAATATTCCATTGTGTATATGTCCCACATTTTAAAAATCCAATCCAGCTTCTATGGGCAACATGGTTGGTTCCATGTTTTTGCTATTGTGAATAGAGCTGCAACAAACATACGTGTCCAGGTATCTTTTTTGTAGAGTGATTTGAGTTCCTCTGGGTATATTCCCAATAAGGGAATGACTGGGTCATATGGAAGGTCAATTTCTAGTTCTTTCAGAAATCACCACACTGTCTCCCAGAGAGGTTGCACTAGTCTGCATTCCCACCAGCAGTTTAGAAGCATTCTTTTTTCTCTGCATCCTCGCCAACGTCTGTTGTTGTTTGTTTTATTATCGATAAATAATAATATATTGATTGTTTTATTATTCCTAACCCTTACTGGGGTTAGGAACTGGCAACCAGCTCCTAGTCAGAACCCTAAAAGCCAATACCTTAAGAAATAAGATAGACAAGTGGGACCTTATCAAACTAATGAACTTCTGCAAAGCAAAAGAAACCATCAAGAGAGCAGGGAGACAGCCCACAGAATGGGAAAAAATATTTTCCAACTGTATACCTGACAAAGGCCTAACATTTAGGATCTACAAGGAACTCAAATGCACCGAAAGGAAAAACAAACAAACAGCCTCATTAAAAAAGTGGGCAAAAGACATGAACAGACATTTCTCAAAAGAAGACTTATGCGTAATCAACAGACACATGAAAAAGTGCTCACTCATCATCAGAGAGATGCAAATCAAAACTACATTGAGATACCACCTATTGTGACAGCATTTTAAACCACCGAGACAATCTTTTAAATCTAAAGTCTAATGTCACACAATTTAAAGTCACACATACAAATATTAAGAGGAAGAGAAACAAAACTGTTATATAGGTTTTTTTTCTCTCTCAGGAATTTAGAGATATGTAGAAGGAGAAATCAGTAACAGAAAACAGAATTAGTTAGTCCTTACCAGTCTATATTTGATCCAAGTCTCAAAAGTTGAGAAATTTTAAATTCAAAAGACAAACAACAAACTGAATCCCTTTTCCAATTGCCTATGGCAAAAGCTTTGGGAGGAACTACATGGAATGAAGCTTGGAATGTCAATGACAGAGAATATTTTCCAATTCAACTTTTCCAAAGCAAGAGCAGAGGTGGTAACTATGTGTTCCCATAATAAATTAGTGACTAGGCCAGGATTGTAACTTGAATTTCCAGCTCCTTAAGCTTTCTTCTACTCCACCCTAACCTTCACCATAGGTTGTCCTCTTGTGATGCATGTCCTTAATCACCTTCTGAAGAAGTAATCGAGTGTAAAAATGAAACAACAGACTGTGATTTCTTGAGATGGCTAAGAATCAGGGACAAGTATTAGGGATTTCCTAATTTTGTACATTTCACTTTTGGCACATTGTTAAATTAAATTACAGTGTTTGGATTTTGTGGTTTTTTTCAGATGTCTTCAGTCAAGATGGACAGGTCAGTGCCTATTTTTATCTATTCTTTCAACTTGGGTGGGCTTAGCTTTGTCTTCACTGGCTATGGGTAACAGAGCAAGAACACTGAGCAGGCAGACCAAATAGAGAAATCAGCAGAAATTATTATTAATTTTGACTAAAATATTTCTAAGAGAATATCATTTTCAATTTAAAGAGCCTAAATACACATTACCATAACACTGCAGATTAAAGTGGATATAATTAAAATGAGGATCCGAGATAAAATTCATGCTTTATCATTGATTTCACTGTGTGATCTTGGGCAAGTTACTCGGCTTTTCTGAGCTGCAATTTCCTTAGCAATAGAAAAAGGATGCCATTATTTGCTTCATAGAATTGCAATTATGTTTAACTTACCTAAACTATGTGAAAGCATTTAGCAAACTATAAAAAGTTATATATGTATCAGTTATTAATTAATGCTTAACAGACTCTGAAGGGGTAAGGACAGCAGTTATTATTTTTTAAAATTTACTATAAAGATGTGGGGTACAATTCAGGGTTAGGTATACAAATATTGATCATGCATGTACCTGTGTTGATGAGGTATGCCCCTCCTTCCCCTAGCAGTTCCCTCAAGTGCCAGTCCCACACCCCGTCCCCTGACAGTTTTCCACTACTGCCAATTGCTTTCTTATAGCATTATAATTGTTCAAGGTCATCTTATGAGTGAGAACATATGGAACTCAGTTCTTTGTTTCTGTGATAAATCACTGAGTATGATTGACTCCAAATCCATCTAATTTTCTGCACAGTCCATATATTTGTCCTTCTTTATGGCTGCATAATATTCCATTGTGTATATGACAGCAGTTATTATTTCTTTTTCAGAAATAAGTATTGAAAATCGACAAGAAACTAGTTTGGTATTCTGTATTAAGGATACACAAATTGGTTTACTCAAATTTTAATACAATTTGGGGTTAAAAATTAGAATGGGCACAAGTTATCTTTATTGTTGGGGTTTTTCCAGAATAATTTACCAATTTCTTTTTATCATTCTTGCTTTAACTATCAGAAGACAACACATGTGCTATCTGTTCCACCAATCCTGCTCTTGTGTCTATATTAAGCATTTCTATTTGGTCTTGGCAGTAATGCTTGCTTAGCCCTGGTGTGCCTTATACTCTTGGCATCAAAATTGCCAGATACTACTGCCAACTGATTAGAGCTGACAAATAAGTTGGAAAATATTTTTCAACCCTGATATACTCACTACATTATATAAGATCTTTTTCCCCCAGTTTTAACATCTGAGAAAATAGGATACATCTTACAATTGATGATACCTTAAAATTAACTGACAGTGTGTATGTGTGTGTGTATGTCTAACAGATACACACGTGTGTTGGTATTGTCATATACAAATGTACATCTTAAAACTTACTTATAATGTTCAAATAAACTGGTGGCACATCTATAGTAAATATGAAAACTAGGACACAAGAAAAGGGCATAAGATCCAGCCAACATATTTCAAATCTCATTAGGTAGTAAAATATGGTGATAATTCCAGTTTTCTCATTAATACTCAAGCCACTTCTCTTTTTTGATCTTTGATTTCTTAGACTTTTAATAGTGCTTTATGAAGTTCATTTAGAATTAACTATTTAGTGATTCTGTTCCTTTAGATAGACCAATATAATATAGTTTGCTTGCTGCAGGATCATCTGGAGAACTTAATAAATACACAGATTCCCATGTACCATGCAAGGCATTGAATAATAATCACAGAGGTGGGGTGTTGAATCTGCATTTTAAATAATTATTCAGGTGACAGTTATACACAAAAAACTGAGCACTTTTCTTTAGGTAAGAAGAAACAAACTGCATTGGGAAACAGTGGTGTTAGAGTCAACCATGTAGATGAATGGAGTTCTAATTAAAAAACTTATTTGCTCTATGCCTTGGGGAATGTCTCTTCTCTTCTCATTGCCTTTGTTACCACATCTCTAAGATGAAAGTTTGGATCCAGTGATTTCTAAAATTTCTTCCTACCCTAAACATCTGAATTGTCATAAACCAAGACTGTCCTGCCAAGTCTGCGGTCTCTCCTCTACTCAAATAAGAAGAACTGAGAGGGCACCACACTTTCAGATGGCACTAGGACTGCTGTGTCTCTTCTGCATGGCTGGAAGGAGGGTGGGAGTTTCAATGACAGGTAGAAGGCGTTAAAACTAACATTAAGAACATGCCTACTCAAGTCTGATCCAGTCATGATTTCCTCCAACACCCAAGTCATTTTTCTTATGCCAAGACATTCTCTGTGATGAAACATCTAATGGGAGAATATAGTCAGGAATCTAAATTATACACTTTTATAGACATCACATTCCTTTGAAAAGATTGTTCAAGTTAAACACAAAGCATGTTCCCAGACTTTTGGAATTCAAGTTGTAGTAAAATGTTCCCTGTAAAAGTAAATGACTAATATGCTGTCAACTCGTTAACTTGCCAAGGAGGTACATCAAATAATATAATAAAATCATAACAGTTAAATGAAACTACTATTTGCCATAGCACTTTTATGGTAAATAAAGATATCTAGTCAACATCTCAGGACTCCTGACTCTATGAGGAGGGAGTTTTCCATGGGTCCATACTACTTTTAATCAGCATCAGAATACAGTTGTGCGTTTGAAAGAACTTTGAGCAGTATGATTTTCTATGCAAATGTAAGGTAGTGTTTACTATCTTCACTTCTTAAGCAAATAATATGACAGAAGTTTCAAATAAGATAACTTTACTGCGTGTCTCCACACGTGGAAAAATTTTGAAACTGTAAGGAAAAAGTGGCAGAGTGAGCAGAACTTACTGTATTGGTTCAGATAAGAAATGTTGAGAATTGGTCGGTAGTACATTTGGAATTGGTGAATAAAACTTGAGGGAAACAACAACAAAAACACATATAGAAGGTAACACAAGAAAAAAAAGGTAACAATCTGAGGGCAGGTTGGGGAAGCCAAAGAATGATGCTATCATGAAAAATGAAAAATCAGAATGCAAAACTAGTTTGGAAGGAATGATAGAGTTATATTTTACACATAAGTGAGTCTTCAGTATAAATCAAATTATTGACTAAAGCACATAAAGGTGTTTTATATGCTTATGAGAATCAAGAATTAGAGTTTAGGATATTGATAAAACTCAAGTGAAAAATTCTGGGAGCTGTCAGAACAAGCTGGGAAAATATATACCCTTAGATACAGGAAAATCAAGAGTATTAAACGATCTTGACATAAATAGTACTCAGGAAAAAAGAAAATACAGCAAGAAAGAGAAGAAAGAACCAGAAAACTGACATTTTCAACAGCCTGGTGAAGTTTCAAAAAGGCTGGAGTGATCATATCATAAGGAAACCATGTAAGTTTTATAAATAGTCAATGAGTGTGCCTGAAAGACTTCATTTCTCAGATCAGTTTCAGCAAAGTAGAAGGGCCAAAAAAGCAGGGGAGGGGAAGTCAAGGCAGGAAGGGTTAAAGAAAATTGGTGTGATAATGAATGAAAATGATTTAACTACACAGGTAGTGTTTTTCAGTAAAGGAAAAAAGATGACATTCTACTGCTCAGTTTTGTGTGTGTGATTATAAATTTTCATTGACTTTATTTGTAAGCCTAAAATGATAGACCAAAATATTAATGATCTTGAATCTTTAATTGACTTAACGACCATATAAGTTCACTTTTACAATTAAGATAATGATTTTATGTTTACTATTAGCAAAAACAACTAATCTGGGTACTAAAATTATTGCATTCTAAAATACTTGAGAAGGTACAGTTCTTTGAAGAACCACAAGGTGTCAAGCTTGAACATTGATTGGCACCCATGTGCTTAAGTATAGTCTCTGGAGGTTGAGATATCTAAGGAGATAAATGATGTTTTTTGTGAAATCCGACATTAACCTAAACAATATTTTAAAAAAGGAAAAATAAATAAATAAATAAAACTTACTAAAAGGAAATGAGCAATAATGGGCTCCCAAAATTTTAGAATGTGATATAATTTACAATGCTGGTTTTTATGATAGCAATCTTTCACATACTTGATATAACTAGTTCTTACAAAGTTTTTCACTACAGCAACTCTAAAAGATAGGTATTACCCTGTTAAGTATGAAGAAATTTAAATTCAGAGCATGGAAGTATTTGCACAATATAGTGCAGTTAATAAGTGAGCGACACAAAATTCAAATCCCTATCAGTCTAATTCCATTTATAAGGCAACCCCTCAAAAGTGCAGTAGCACTGGGGTACTTTAATTATAGTCAGAAGGATTTCAGCTCTTGTGAGTCTGCTAAATGACTCATTGAGGAAACTTGGAAAAAACCAAGGGTAATCCTACCTTCACACCCAGTTTAGGCTTGCTTTGACTTCCACTGAGATGCCAGTTGTTTGAAATTTATTTAAAGGAGTCCAAAGCAAAAATATAAAAGAGTAAAGGAAATTTAAGCAGAGAAAAGGCATGACAGTCAGAAATCTTAGTTTACTTCTGCTCAAGTTGTGAAACCAGTGTTTGCTGTCTAGTTCTAACCCTGATATTCCCTTGCCTTGCAAAAAGTACTTCTGGATAATTTTCAGAGGTATTTTGTACCTTCTGCAATCCCTGGGGCACATAGAGAATGACCTACTTCTGCCCCCAGCCACCACGCTAAAATTTCTCATACAGTGATTGAAGAAGGCTCTGTAGGTGTAAATAGGCAACATTTGGGCAAAAGTTGCTATTTCTGTCACTCAACCAAATGACTAAGGACATAAGGTCTTTATTTAAGTTGCTTAACTGAAAGTAGTTACTGCTAAATCTTGAAGCACCAAAACTGGAAGGACTCTCAGAGACCATCTAGTCTCATGGTGTTAACCATTTCGTATGAGTTAATTACACGTTTCAGAATTATAGTTAGGCTAGAACTGTGATGAAAAGGCTACTTTCTGCATTCTTAACCCGGAACTATTTCAAATATTCTGCATTGACTCTTTGCAACTCTTATACAACCACAATTGATTCTTATAAAAACCCTGGAAATCTGGAAACGGAGCATTGCTAGCATTTTTTGTTTGTTTCTTGGTTAAGAAAACTGAGTCACAAACTCAGGGCTTTGTTCAAGATAACACAGCTAGTCAATGGCAGAGCAAGTTCTATAGCATGATTCTTACTTCAGAGATTGTAGAAGGCCACTACAATTTAAAAGTATGGTACATATCCATTCTATGGAAGTTTCTTCTTATGCCAGTTGATTGATTTGGTCTTATTTATGGAAATCCTTTGCTATTTTTAGTCATCTTCTGAGGGACAGAGACTTTCCTGAAGTCCAGTATTCTCATCTGTCACCTGGTTAATATAGTATTGCTTAATATACTTCTCAGGGTCAATGCTAGGCTCAAGTGAGGTAGTCTATATGAACGTAGTTTGAATATTATAAAGCCATTAACAAACAAAAAACAGTATTATTGTAATGATACAAAGATAGAGATAAAGCAAATTTCTTCTGTCCATTTGTAAATGTCACTTCATCCCACAACAGCTGATATTTGGAGAGACTCAATATAATCTATTGAATATTGTCAGTATACTTGGAATAATGGCTCAAATATCATTTGCACACCAAATATTAATTAAATTAATATTGTGTTGAAAAGAATCTTAAAGTGAATTCTGAGAGACCACTATAACCGAGAGGCTACTTTAGTGGCACTGGCTCTATTCTTCTACAGAGCCCATGAAGATAATTATTAATCAGTCATAACATATGCTCTTAACAAGTCTGACATTAGCTTAGGTTGCTATTACTAAATTATTGTAGCAGGTACAAAAGGTTCAAATTCTACAAACAGACTCTAAGAGTAAATTAATGCAAAGGCATTAGAACTTTGTTTTCACAGAATAAAAATTGAATGTTACAGCCTCAGGGAATACTAACAAGCCATAAGGTAATGTCTGGGGGTCTTCTACAATTAATCATCTATATTTTTCTGGCAATGCAGAAGAAGTGCTATTAAAATACATTAATATAGTTTTTAAAAAGTTTTTTCATGACCAAAAACTCTCTTAATTGGAACAATTTGTTAGAGGAAAAAAACTTACCTATATAGCATTTGATGACATTTTATTTACTCCAGAATACAGGATTCTTTACTCCCATATTGTAATGAGTTTCCTGTGCCTCAAATAAAAAACTTCAGTTACATTTAACATATGGGGAGCTATTTTCTATTTCTGGATGGTTTATGTCAAAACTATATATATATATAACATATGTTATATATAAATATATAATATATATATAGCTTTTAAAGTTTGCAGTATAAACTGTCTATTTGGAGGGACAGTTTTCCTTAGATAGAACACAATGATGACACTGCAACTGTGCTTTCTTTGGTAGATCAACTGTAATGAGTTCAGTGACCCCAAGACCTACTGCACTCGAGAATCTAACCCTCACTGTGGCTCTGATGGCCAGACATATGGCAATAAATGTGCTTTCTGTAAGGCAGTAGTGTAAGTATTATATTCATCATACCTGTCCTTTGCAAATGCAAACTTCCAGAATAAGATTAAGACACTACTTTCCTTAAGGTGTTCTAGAAAGTACCTGTACCTACCCATAGAAACTGAAGAAATAAACTTTAGGCAATGAATCAAAAACAAATGAATCAAAAGCAACAAAAAATTATACACTAAATTGCTTTGTGATTATTTTGATTTGTCTTAAGAACTTAAAAAATTTATATTTTAATCCTTTAAATGTAATTATTTATCTTTAATAATTTTGACATGTTTTCTAATTTTTTCATTTATTTATAATTTAAAATTTTTATATCAATACACAATGAACACATGTCTACCTTTATATATAACACATCTGACTAATTAATACCAAACTCTTCTCATTAGAAAGTTAGTAGGGTGAGATTTGAATTAATGGACACACATTACTGAGAAGACCAGAATGTGTGGCTGGCAGTAAAATGTCAAGTGTTTGAATATTTGGTCAACTTACATCTTCTGTCAGAATAGAACCAAAATATTATAGTCTCTTTGCCATTATTTTTCTTGCTACTTCTATCTTTTCCAGTTGCCTAGATAGTTACTCTCAGAGAATGAGCACTTGGTACCAAAAAGTCTAACATTTATCAAAACTCAGATTCGTTTACAATCCATGCTTTCATAGTTGGCCAGATATCACTTCTGAGTACACTTAATTAATCTCTGCTGAATAATAGACATGGCTGTTTATGGAAAAATATAGTTGGCTAGACCAACCATAGTTAAACTTGTTTCCAACCTCTGTGGTGAGTACTTAATGGCATTGTACTAAGCATATATTTGTTTTTCTTTTTTTAGGAAAAGTGGTGGGAAGATTAACCTAAAGCATCCTGGAAAATGCTGAATTAGAGTTAACGTTTTGTGTTCGCTTGCCAGCTCTTTCATTCTTCTTTCATAATTTCTGCTCATACTTTTCTCTATCAAATTCCTTGGACTCTTAAAGACATACCTTCTGCTCTGCCTGGGTCTTGAGGAGTTCAATGTATGTCTATTTCCCTTGATGCCTTTGTCAATAAAGTATGTTATGCAGAACACTGCTTGCGTTTGTACTTTGAGATCAAGAAAATATGCATATACAACATAGAAAAATTGACTTAGCTTATACTTGAATCAAAAAATCTGTTTTCCTGATCTAAATAAATCATCCAGCCTCTGTGGGATCTTGGGAAGATCTCTTTCGTTCCCTCATTCTTAGAATCTCCATCTGGACAATGAATGATTTTGACAACATGACCATATGATATACCTATTCTTATTTTAAAATATACAGCCTTTAAGTATTAGATCACATAATATTGATTTTTTTCAATTTCAGGAAAGTATTTTGCTGTATTATTATTATTTTTATAATCAGTATTTTTTATTATGATACTGTGGGGTACAGTTAAGGGTTAGGTATACAAATATGCTTTGTTCAGGCACCCTTGTTGATAAGAGGTGTGTCCCCGTCCCCAGACAGATATTTACTACCATTAATCCCATCTCCTTTCTCCTCCCACCCATAGTTTCCCACCACTGAGTAAAGGTCTCACTGTGCGCCCAGACTGAAGTGCAATGGCATGATCATAGCTCACTTCAGTATCAGTCTTGATCCTTCCACTTCATTCTTCCAAGTAGCTGAGACGACTACAGGGATGCACTACCATGCCTGGCTAATTCCTTTTAAAAAAAATTTGTTGTAGAGATGAGATCTCACTATGCTGCCTAGGTTGATCTTGGACTTGTGGGCTCAAATAATCCTCTTATCTTGGCTTTCCAAAGTTCTGGGATTACAAGTGTGAGCCGCTGCACCTGGCCAGAAGAGTATTTTATACAAAAACAAAACATTTGTCCTCTATCGACCATAGTTTTCTCATCTATCTGGACTGATAAATTTGAACAATATAAAATCTAAAGACATACAGTATTTAGCTTCCCAGAAACAACACAGGGTCTACCAAATAGAAGTAAAGATAGAAGGTGGTAACAGTATAAGAAAAAGATTAAGCACAATATGTTAACATGGATGAGAAATGCAGAGGGAGGATTGATAGCTAATTGCAGTACTAAATCGGATAGAGACATTATTATTGGGAAGACCTAGAGGTGAGGAAATTGGCTAAACAAATATTTTGAAGAGCAATAGAAGCTGAGATACAGTTCTTAAGATTGTGTGCATGCCTGATTTGTTAAAGGTTCATTAAGGAATCATTAGTGGCTGAAGAGAACTGAGTGAGTGGACAAACAGCAGATAAGGTAAAAAAGGAATGAGCTGAAATCATGAAAGATTTAGTAGTTATCATTAAGATATTGTCCTTTTTCTTGATGCATAAAGCCTTTCTTTCTTTCTTTCTTTCTTTCTTTCTTTCTTTCTTTCTTTCTTTCTTTCTTTCTTTCTTTCTTTCTTTCGAGCATTGACCTGTCTTTTAATAAGAAATTGTAAAAGGTTATAAAAGATTTACAAAAATCTTACTTTATGGCATATGGATTAAAATTATAAGGTTTTATTACAATTAGTTTTGATGCTAATAAGACACTAATGTAAAAATAAAATTTAGCTTTCCCTTTGAAACAAAATTTTCATGTAATTTCAAGAGACTATGAAAGATTTTTGTTTACCTTTTGAGTAAACTATATATATGAGAAGGACAGATTTAGTTGCCTTTATGCTATTTTTCTTAGTTCTTTTTGTTTAAGAAGATTAATCTTATCCATAAAAGAGTAGAGATTTTTCTCTTAGAATCTTTGAATTATCATTTGGGTTAAATGTATGACTATTTTACAGTGACCTGTGATATTATTTATAACATCAAATGTTTTAAACCTTTGATCTTTGACAAACTTTCTGAAACCAAAAGTTCAAGCTCTGAACTCAGTTTTTTGACTGCATTAACTTTTTAGATAAAGAGTTACCCTGAATTCCAACAGATAAACATATGGCTGGTTTGGTATGCTGAAATCATGCGACAAACGTTGTCAAATATGAAAGGGTGCTAAACTTCCCTTGGGTTATACTTGTATGTGTTATTAGTATGTGTTCCAAGATTATATGATATTCTTATAATACGGATATGTTTTTGTATATGTTATCAGTAGTAATAATAATTATTATGTTAAGTTGCTGTATGCCACAGAAATGACTAAATTTCCTTGCCAATTGTGTCTTTGACAATGGCTGTTCTAAGACTTCTATCAGCCACTATTATTGTTTTGTTTTGATTTTTTTAAAAAAGCAGTTTATAATTAGATACAAATGCTCTTTGATGTAGGTTTCTGATAACTTTGAAGATTGTGCTATTATACAAGAAAGAAAAAGTCCTAGGTCCCCTACTACTGGAGAGTTTATGTGCTCATGAGGACTGCTGACCCAATATGGAGCAGAACAGGAGTTAATTTCATGGACTGAACTAATAGAAGACTGAAATAATTTAAAGTGTGTTTCTAACTGTAAATATTAAGAATATATTTCTGATTTTAAAATGTCAAATATATTTTATGCACATAGATGTTATCCTAGATGTATAAACTTGAAAAGGACTGACCTGAACAGACTGGTAGATTTATCTGATATCTAGATAAGCAAGGGAGTAGATTAGGTTATCCTAGGGAAACTAAAAACATGCTCTTCCTTGCTTAAAGACTATTCCTCCTTTACACGTCTTGGAGGACTGAAAAGAAAAAAAAAGATTACTCTTGATGAATAAAAATGAATATATAATACATAATTTGGTTGCAGCAATGACAAGAGGGTGATCTTCAAGTCACATGGACCTTAATGTGAATCATGGCTATGACATAGCCTAGGTAACGTTGAACGAGTCATTTTTACTTCTTTGTATCATTTCTTCATCTAAAAAATAGGGATAATAGCATCTATCTGCTCATTTTATGGTGAAGATTAAGGACATGATGCATGTAAAGCACTGAAACAGTCTCTAATTAATATGTGACAAGAACTAAACATTTAGGAACTTTTATGATTGTGCTTTGTCATTCGTTTATGCATTATACTTTCTTCACTGATCAGGATTTTTTTTTCTATTTCTCAACATATATATACACACACTTAATTTTTAAAATATCTATCTTTCTGATTACCAGTTTTGTAAATCCTCATCTTAATTTTTTTAATCCCCTGTCCTTTTTGTATCTGTAAACTAACTTCTATTCCTATTAGGGAAATTAAGGAGAAGAGATTTTCCCCTTTTCTCTTCCTTAATTTCTACTTCCTAAACAATTTAACTACTTCTAATTTGACATGTAGAAAATTATGTGTAGTTTAATAACAATCATTGTGCCTAGCACAGTGGCTCATACCTAGAATCCCAGCACTTTGGGAGGCTGAGGTGAGAGGATTGCCTGAGCTCATGGGCTCGAGACAAGCCTGGGCAACTTGACGAGATCTCATCTCTACAATAAATAAAAAAAAGTCATTAATAAGGCAAACATCAACAGATGCTGGTGAGCATGTGGAGATAAAGGAACGCTTCTACACTGCTGGTAGGAATGAAAACTGGTGCACCCTCTTTGGAAGATAGTGTGGCGATTTCTGAAAGAACTAGAAATTGACCTTCCATATGACCCAGCAATTCCCCTATTGGGAATGTACCTGGAGGAACTCAAATCATTCTACCAAAAAAGATACCTGTACACGTATGTTTGTTGCAGCTCTATTCACAATAGTAAAAACATGGAACCAACCGTGTTGCCCATCGAAGCTGGACTGAATTTAAAAAATGTGGTACATATACACGATGGAATATTATGCAGCCATAAAGGACAAATATATGGACTTTGCAGCAAATTGGATGGATTTGGAGTCGATCATACTCAGTGATATCAAAGAAACAAAGAACAGAGTTCCATATGTTCTCACTCATAAACAGCGCTTGAACAATTATAATGCTATAAGAAAGCGATTGGCAGTAGTGGGAAACTGTTGGGGGGTGGGATTGGCAGTTGAGGGAAACTACTAGGGGAAGGAGGGGCATACCTCATCAACAAGAGTACCTGCATGATCAGTGTTTATATACCTAACCCTGAAATGTACCCCACATCTTTATAATAAAAATTAAAAAAAAAAATGACTGGGCATGGTGTCACATGCCTGTAGTTCTAGCTATTTGGAAGACTGAGACAGGAGGAGAGCCAGAGCCCAGGAGGTCAAGGCTGTGGTGGCTGTGAGCGTGCCACTGACTCCAACCTGGGCAACAAAGTAAGACTCCAACTCAAAAACTAAAACAAAAACAAAAAACAATCACTGTTCATCTGTGAAGGTATTCTGTCTCCTGTTTCCTACTGGAACACTCCTCTCTAGCTGGGCCAGTTTCCTGCCAACTGCCTTCCACACAAAAAGTACATTGTCACCATGTTGCCCTTTTCTGCCTGAAACACCTCTTGGACCATCTACTTTGCACTGCCTCATAGTTTTTCCCTCATACAAATCACTTATTAGCATCTTAACTCTGTCATTTATTACAGGGATCATAGCTAAACCATCTCTTGCCCAGCTCTGAGCTATTCTTCAGTAATGAAAGAAAAAAAAAAGCATATAAAAATGTCACTGAGGACCAAAATTTTACATTTTGTAAAAAAAGAGGCAAATTACATACAAAAAACCCCATCAGTCAAACATAGGAATTTGGAATACAGACTTGTACACATTTGTCAAACATCAGTGAATACACACTTAAGATATATGCATATCAAAGTTTGCAAGTTTTACATTAAAAGATGACAATAGACATTTAGTAAAGTTATAACTGTGACATGCATAATGAAGTTTTAGAAGAAAGGGTACTGATGTCTGCAATTTACTTTGGATTGGATCAAAGATGGATTAATGAATAGATTTTGTATGCATATATAACAATAATGCAAAAGCAATCTAAAAACAAGTTGAATAAATAGAAGCAGAGAATAGAATGGTGGTTACCAGGGTTTAGGATGGGAGAAAATGGGAAAAATTAAGTCACAGGGTACACATTTGCAGCTCGATAGGATGAATAAGCCTAGAAATGTAACATACAACATAAGGACTGCAGTCAATAATTTTGTATTGTATACTGAAGATTTGCTAAGAGAACAGATTTTAGATGCTCTTAACATATGCATCAAAGCACATTGCATAACATATATACAAAATAAACAATTTAAGAACTAAATATAGTAAAATACCAATGTGGATTTGCAGGTATTCACTGTAACATTATTTTAACAGAATGTTTAAACAATTTTTTTATTAAGAAAGCATTTTTTTAAAATGGCAAAACATACACAGATTCTGCCAAAAGGATCAGGTAGTTCAATTCTGTTTATGTCCCTCATTATTGTGATGTCCAGGATAGAACACATTGTTTCAAGTGTGGTTTGTACTCTTTGCTCCAAAGCATAAACAGACAATTTATTTAATCTCAATTTATTTAATCTATCAGTCATTTTGCCCTCAGATAATAATGGGAACATTCAAAACTGGATCATACTAAGTTTGTAACCATTAACCATCCCCAAGTATTTTAATTCCTCCACTCCAATTTTTGCCAAGTCATGTCTTTCTCAGCTCTTTTCCTCTTACCGGTTTTTAAAGGTAAATTCATGACAAAAATGAAGTGGTGTGTTACAATTAGACCTGAGTGAGGGCGGTTGCTGGAAACTTGTCTATAATGTGAAGGTTTCTTGAAGTGAAATAAACAAACACATGCACACACATACTTGAAAAAGGATGCAGCATGAAAAAAACAATGAGAGAATAATAACTAAGATAAAGACTGAAATAATACTAATAGTGTCAATTAACCTATTTAAGGAGTTTAACACACACATATATATTATCACAAGTAAATTTAACTTCCTTTTTTTTTTTTTGAGTTTGAGTCTCACTCGGTCGCCCAGACTAGAGTGCAGTGGCCGCTCCCGGCCACCGCAGCCTCGCCAGCTGGGATCCGGCAATCCTTCTGCCTCAGCCTTCCGCGTAGCCGGAATTACAGGCATGCGCTACCACGCTCGGCTGAGTTTTTGATTTATTGTAGAGATGAGGTCTTGCTGCCCAGGCGGGTCTCGAACCCGCGGGATCAGGCAATCCACTCACCTCAGCCTCCCAAAGGCATGGGATTACAGGCTGAGCCACCGAGCCCGGCTTAAATGTAACTTTCTAGCTATCTCACCATTTTATAAAAGAGGAGCCTACAGTACAACGATTTAGGTGATTTGTCCATATGATCATGGGATCATCTACTTTGTTTTTTCAGTCAGAATTTAAACTTAGGGTAGTTAATATCAATTTCATATTTCTAAACTATATATTGCATACTTATAGCAATTTGAGTGCCTTGATGTAAGTGTTGAATTGGATGAATTAGTCATATATTTGAGGACAGTAGAAGTAGAAGTATTCATAATTCAATAAAGGCTTAAGCAGGTACTTAATGAGGATGACGTATCAGCCATATTTCCAATATGTGCATTGTTATGTTATTTTTGTGATGGGGCTACTATTTTAGCCTGAGAAGGACTAGATTCATATGGGCTAGCTAACTCTGTATTAGGCATGTACTGAACTGCTTTATTTGTCTTTCTCTGACTTTAATTTTTCTTCCAGGACTGGCACCTGTGACTTTTTAAAATGTTGATTCATTTCAGTTCTGTAGTTTTAGTAAAGGGAAAGATAGGCAGAACCTATTTCCTCTTCTTCAGTTTGAAAATATTTTGAACTAATGAGAAAAGGACACCCTTAACTTACATGGTCTAGTTTATGTCACTATAGTTGTCCTTTAGATTTGATAGCATGAATATACTAAAATAATACAAATAATAATACACAGTTGTATGTCTGCTGGGAGTTTCTGCACATTACATTGAATAGTATGCCTATGCTCTTGTTGGCTTGGCAATATTAAATCTTCCAATCCATGAATGCAGAATGTCTTTCCATGTATTTGAGTCTTTCTTAGCTTCTATCAGCAATGATTTATGGTTTTCAATGTATAAGACTTTCACTTCCTTGATTAATTTTATTCTTAAGCATTTTAATTACTTTGATACTATCATAAATGGGTTTCTAAAATTTGCTTTTTGAGTTCTGTTAATGTATATAAACACAATTGTGTTTTTATGTGATGATTATATATCTTGTTACTTTGATTTTTAAATTAACTTTAAAAGTTTTTTTGGTAGAATCTTTAGAGTGTTACAATAAGATCATGTGATCTAAAACGAATTTAATTTCTTTCAAATTTGGATATCTTTTATTACTTTTTCTTATCTAAACTCTCTGACTAGATCGTCCAGCAGTAATATATCCAATGCTATGTTGAATAGAAGTAGTAAACATAGGCACCCTTATCTTTTTCATGATCTTAGGGGGAAGGTTTTTGCTTTTTTTTTTAACATTGAGTTTGATGTTAGCTATGAAGTTGTCATGTGTGGCCTTTATCATGTTGAGGGAGTTTCCTTCTATCCCGAGTTTATTAAATTTTTACAAAAATCATAAAAGCATGTTACATTTTGTCAAATACTTTCTCTGCACAATTGAGATGATCATAAATTCTTTTTTTTGTAGTTGAACTAGTGTGGTGTATTTTATTGAATGATTTTCATATTGTGAGTTATTCTTGCACTCAAAAATAAATCCCACTTGGCTATAGTGTATGATCCTTTTAATATTCTGCTGAATATGATTTGTTAATCTTTTGTTGAATAATTTTTGTGTTAACTTTTGTAAGAGATATTGGTCTGTAATTTTCATTTTTGTGTACTGTCTTTACCTGTCTTTACATAACTTAACAGAGTAAGTTTGGAAGTGCTGATTTTTAAAAAAATTTTAGTGATGTAGAGTACAAGTCAGGATTAGGTATAAAGTGGTCATACAGGTAAAGTTTGGGCCTCACTTTGGTCCTCACATCATCTGGTTTGAGATCAGGTGGTTTATTGCTGTGTGCCCCTCCCCTGACAGTTTCCAGTACTGCCAATCCCTTTCTTACAGTATTATGGTAAATGTTTGGGGTCCACTTATGAGTGAGAACATGTGGTACTCAGTTCTTTGCTTTGATTCTTTAAATCATTCAAGTTGCTGGGAAGTCGATAATTTTGTTCTTCTTTATGGCTGCATAATATTTTATTGTGTATGCGTACCACATTTTTTTATCCAGTACATTTCCAAGTGTTTGCTATTTTAAATAGTACTGCAATAAACATGTGTGTACAGGTATCTTTTTTGAAGACTGATTTAAGTTCTTCTGGGTATATTCCCAGAAGGGGGATTGCTGGGTCATACAGAAGGTCTGGATTAAAAAAATGTGGTACATATACACAATGGAATACTACACAGCCATAAAAAAGAACAAAATCATGAATTTCACAGCAACCTGGATGGAACTAGAGTCTATAATACTGAGTGACCTCTCACAGAAACAAAGATCAGAATATCACGTGTTCTCACTCATATAATGGACCTTGAACATCCAATGTAATACCATAAGAAAATGACTGATGGTACTGGGAAACTATGGGGGGGAGGGAGATGGGATTAACAGTAGCAAATATCTGTCTGGGGCTGGGAAAACACCTCTTATCAACAGGGTGCCTGAATGAAACGTAATTGTACACCTAACCCTTAACTGTACCCCACAAAACCATAATAAAAAATACTGATTAATTATTAAAAAAAGTGGTACATATACACAATGGAATATTATGCAGCCATAAAGAAGGACAAACATATGGACTTTGCAGAAACTTGGATGGATTTAAAGTCTATCATACTCAGCGATGTATTGCAGAAACAAAGAATAGAGTACCATATGCTCTCACTCACAAGCGGACCTTGAACAATTATCATAATACTATAGGAAAGGGATTGGCAGTAGTGGGAAACTTCTGGGGGCGGGGTGGAATTGGCAGTTGAAGGAAACTGCTGGGGGGGAGGCATACCTCATCAACAAAGGTACCTGCATAATGAACATTTGTATAACTAACCCTGAATTGTACCCCACACCTTTAAAATAAAGAAAAAAAAACACCTAAATGGAAAAAAAATAAAACTTTTATACAAAGGAAAAAAAAAAAGGAATTGGCAGTTGAAAGAAGGTCAATTTCTAGTTCTTTTAGGACTTGTCACACTGTTTTCCAGAGAGGGTGAACTAGTTTGCATTCCCACTAACAGTGAAGAAGTGTTCCTTTTTCTCTACATCCTTGACAGAATCTGTTGTTTTTTGTTTTATTAATGATGACTATTTTTACTGGAGTTAGGTGGTATCTCAGTGTGGCTTTGATTTGCATTTCTCTGATGATCAGTGAAGCCTAATATTTTGTCATGTGTCCATTGGCTGCTTGTATGTCTTCCTTTGAGGAGTGTCTATTCATGTCTCTTGCCTACTTTTTTAATGGAGTTGTTTGTTTTTTCCCTTTTGGAAGGTTTTAGTTCCTTGCAGATCCTGGATGTTAGGAAGATATGCAATTGGTAAATATTTTCTCCCATTCTGTGGGCTGTATCCCCACTTTCTTGATGGTTTCTTTTGCTTTTCAGAAGCTTTTCAGTTTGATGATGTCCCATCTGTCAATCTTATCTCTTAGGGTATGGGCTTTTGATCAGGAATTGATTGCCTATTCAGATTTCCATAAGGGTGTCTCCTGCGCTTTCTAAGATTCTTATAGCTTGAGGTTTTGTGTTTAGGTCTCTGATCCATTTGGAGCTGATTTTTTGTGTGTGGTGATAGGTATGGGTCCTGTTTCATTCTTCACATGGTCATCCAGTTTTCCCAGCACCATTTACTGAATAGATTTTTCTCTCCCCAGTGGTTGTTGTTGGAGACTTTGTCAAAGATGAATTATAATTGGGAAATTAAGGTTTTTGCTTCCGAAATCTCTACACTGTTTCATTGGTCTATATGCCTGTTCTTGTACCAATACCAGATTGATTATTGTAGCTTTATAATAAAGTTTAAAGCCTGGAAGTATGATGCCTCTTGCTTTGTTTCTTTTTCTGAGTATTGTTTTGGCTATCTGTAGTCATTTATATTTCCATATGAATTTTTGTGTTGTTGTTTCCAGGTCTGAGAAGAATGATGTGGGTAGCTTAATGCGTATTGTATTGAATCTGTAGATTACCTTTGATAAGATGGACATCTTAACAATGTTTATTCTTCCAATTCATGAGCCTGGAAAAATTTTCCATTTGTTTGTGCCATCTTTGACTTCTTTGAGCAGTGTTTTGTAGTTTTCACTGTAAAGATCTTTCATTTCTCTGGTTAGGAAGATGCTGAGGTATTTCATTTTTTGTGTGGCTATTGTGAATGGGATTGTTCTTTTTATTTGATTCTCTGCCTGTATAAGAATGCAACTGTCTTTTGCACATTTATTTTGTACTCTGAGACTTTCCAAAGGTTCTTTATCAGTGCAAGAAGGTTTTTGACAGATTCTCTTGGATTTTCAAGGTATAGGATCATATCATTAGCAAAGAGGGATAACGACCTTTTCTTTTCCTATTTGGATACACTTATATCCTTCTCTTGTTTGATTGCTCTAGCTAAGACCCCTGACACTATGTTGAATAGGAGGGGTGAGACTAGGCAACCTTGTCTTGTTCCCGGTTTTCAGGGGAAATGCTTTCAATTTCTGTCTGTTTAGCAATATGTTCGCTGTAGGTTTATCATAAATGGCTCTTACTATTTTGAGGTATGTTCCCTCTAAGCCTTGGTGCTCAAGGGTTTTTATCAAGAAGTTTTGCTAGATTTTATCCAAAACTTTTTCTGCGTCTAATGATATAATCCTGTGGCTCATGTTTTTACGTTTGTTAATGTATTTAATTACATTTATGGTCTTGCAGATGTTGAACCAGCCCTGCATCCCTGGGATGAAGCCTACTTGGTCATCGTGGATGATTTTTGAGATGTGTTGTTGGATGTGATTTGCTAGTATCTTGTTGAGAATTTTTCATCTTCATCATGGGTATTGGCCTGTAGTTCTCTTTCTTTGTTGGATCTTTACCTAGTTTGGGTATCAGTGTGATGTTAGCTTCATAAAATGGTTTGGGGAGAGTTCTATCTCTCTCAATTGCCTGGAATACTTTCAGTATGATAGGTGTTAGCTCCTCCTTGTATGTCTTGTAGAATTCTGCTGGAAAGCCACCTGGCCCAGGTTTTTTTTTTTTTTTTTTTTTAATAGGTAGTTTTCTTATGACAGAGCTGATTTCCTGGGTAGTTTTTTTTAGCCTATTTAGGATCTTAATTTCTTTTTGTTTCAACTTTGGGTGGTTGTGTGATGTCAAGAAGTCCTCCATTTCATTTAGATTATCAGGTTTGTTTCCATATCAGTGTGCATAGTAATCTCTGATAATGTTTGTGTTTCTTCAGGGTCAGTTGTGACTTGATCTTTTGTATTTCTGATTGTGTTTATTTGGCTTTTTCTCTCTTTTTTGGTCATTCAGGCTATAGGGGTCCATCAATCTTGTTTATCCTTTTAAAGAACCCACTTTTTGTTTTATTGATTTTTATGTATGGCATTTTTGTTGTCTATGTCCTGTATTCGAGCTTTTACTTTGGTGATCTGGATTCTTCTGCTGAAGTTAGGGTTTTGATGGTCTTACCTTTCCAATTTCCTTAGGTGATTTGTTAGGCTGTTAACTTGTTCTCTCTTTATTTTCTTGGTGTGTATTCATAGAGATACAAATCCCCCTCTTAGTAGTGTTTTCATGGCAACCCAGAGGTTTTGGTAAGATGTTTCTTTGTTTTCTTTTTTCCCCCAGAATATTTTAATTTCTCTTTTGATTTCTGTGTTGACTCAGGAGTTGTTTAGCATCATGTTTTTAGTGTCCATGTTCTTCTGGGTTTGGGTATTTTGTTGGTGTTGATATTTGTTTTTATTCCACTGTGATTTGAGAAGGTGCATGGCAGTATTTCAGTCTTGTGAAATTTGTTTATGCTTGATTTATGGCTGAGGATGTGGTCGATCTTGGAGTACACTCCATGTGGTAATGAGTAGAATGTATATTCTGTGGTTATTGGATGGAATGTTCTGTAGGTATCTATTAAGTCCATTTTGTCAACCATCAAGTTCAAGTTCCAGATCTCTTTGTTGATTTTTTTTCCCTGATAATCTATCTAGGGTTGTTAGTGGAATATTTAAGTCTCCAACTATGATAGTGTTAGAGTCAGTATCTTTTTTTAGTTTACTTAGTAGCTGCTTTATAAAAGCTGGTGCTCCTATGTTGGGTGTATATATGTTTAGGAAGGATATTTCTTGTTGTTTCATCAAACATTTTATCATTATGCAGTGTTCTTTTGTGTTGTTTTAAGTTTTTCGTTATGTAGTGCTCTTTTTGTTGTTTTAAGTTTTTGATAGCTCTTGTGTTGTTTTAAGTTTTTGTTTTGTCTGATATAAGATCATGACTCCTGCTTTCTTTTGTGATCTATTGACTAGAAAATGTGTTTTCCATCTTCCACTGTGTGTCTGTGGGTGTCCTAGTTCCCTGGTTACAGTAAATTACTGGGTCATGTTTTCTTATCCAGCTTTCCCATCTATGCTTTTTCAGCAGTGCATTTAGTCCATTTATGTTCAGGCTGAATACTGAAATGTGAGAATTTGTCCCGGTCATAATGCTTTTATAAGCCTGTTTTTTTCATTTAGGTTTTGTGTTCATATATGTGTGTGTTTTCATTTTTGCAGATATGCTGTGTGTACTGCTGCTTCTATGTTTATTTGTGATCTTATGAAGTATATAGTCTTTCTTTTGTTATTTTTCTCCTGTGCACAACACCTTTTTAAATGTCTTCTGTAGAGCTGGTCTTGAAGCAGCATATTCTCTTAGTGATTGGTTGTTGGGTAAGGACTGTAATTCTCCTTTGCTGATGAAGCTTAGCTTGACTGGGTAGGGAATTCTTGGTTGGAATTGCTTCTCTTTCAGAACATTAAAGATTGTGGTTCAATATTCTTTCTTGCCTATAGTATTTCTGGAGAAAAGACTGAAGTGATTCTGATTGATCTTTTCCTGTAGGTAGTCCGACCTTTTTCCCTAGCGTCCTTTGGGATTTTTTCTTTTATACTTACTTTGTGTAGATGAATTACTATGTGTCTAGGGGTTGGTCTTCTCATAAGATATCTTTTGTGCTTGTATAGTCATCTCTCTGGCCAGATGAGGAAAGTTTTCTTGAATGACCTCATGGAATGTTTGTTTCAGGGTGTTTTATGTTTTTCTTTTTAGTTCTGATCAGATGTAGGTTTGAATTTTTGATAAAATTGCACATCTCTTGGAGGGTTTCTTTTTAAATTTATTTCTATATTTTAATAGATTAGGTTAATTTCATATTTTTGTCTTCCACTTCTGAGATTCTTTCTGCTGCTTGGTCAATTCTGGTTCCCATGCTTGTCAGTTTGGTATTTATTTCTAAGATGGAGTTCTTTACTTCTGTTATTTCTAAGTATGGCTATCTTGAGTTTGTCCAGCTCTATTGCAATTTCTTTTAGTGTTAGCCCTTGCATTTATTGCTTTTTATTCAATCTATCCAATGATTCTCTGGTGTTCATTAGTACTTTCTGGTACTCTCATTCTCAGAGATAGCCTTTGTTGTGCCCCAGTAGCTGTTCTTTCTAGCATTGACTCTTTTGCTGGAGCTCTGATGGTTACCAGCAGTTCTTTGTTGATTTTCTTCATTTGTAGCAGTTCTCTTATCTTTCTCTATAATTCCATTGCTCGATGGAAAATGGAGAAGCAGTCACTTCTAATACTTGATCTGCCTTTTGTCCTTCCTTGAGCCAGGGCTCCAGGTTTGTTCAGTTATGAAGTAGGGCTGGGGGTGGGTGTTGTGCTGTTTCTTTACAATTTTGACCACTTACTAGGAAATGGGGGTGCTTCAAGGATTCAGTGTCTATTGGCAGGTCATAATGTTTGCTATCTGGTGAATGGGTCAACAAGGACTCACTCTCTGTCTCTGCACAATATGACCTTATAGTGGGTATGCTTGCATAGATCCTGAGTCTAAGACATGGTATAAGAGGGAAAAGAGATGGAAGAAGGAGATACAAAAGGGAAAGAAGGATAAAGAGAGAAAAAGAAGAAGGAAGAAAGAAAATGTAAAGGAAAAAAACAGAGAAAGAACCAGGGGAGAGAAATAGGAGGAAAGCAAGAAAAAAACCAATCAACAAAGCAACAAGATGTGATAATCAAACAAACAAACCAATATCCTCACCCACCCAAAAAAGATTGATAAAGAGTTCTTAGCTTTAATATGTCTCTTTGTGGCGGGGGAATTCTCTCTTGTTTTTTTGTGGGTTTTTTTGCCTTTATTTTCTTTATTGTTTTGTGGGAGATCTCCAATATCTTACAAGAAGCATCTGTGAAAGCCTCTTTATAACAAAACTATATAAGAACATTTAAAAATGAGCATGTTTTAAAAACTTAGTTTTAATTTACTGTTTCTTCCCAAAGTGAGCTGTTGAGCTCATTCAAACTGTGTCTTGCCACAATTGTCATCTGGATTTTCAAATGTTTTGTAAAACTAGCAAAAACTTTCAAGATCACCCAGATGTTTGGCAATTTATAGACATGGTTGTGGTGTGGTGTACTCTGATTCCCAGTGCTGCTTGTCTATTCTGAAGGCTTCTCAGTTGGAATTTAATACCATTTTGGGAGTGAGCCTGTGACCTGTGCAGAGGTCCTTAGAGTAATAATTTCACTCTGATGTTAGAAAACCCTTCTCAGATGCTGGATCTGGAAACTTCTTAGTAAGTCCTAATTATAAAATTTGAAGGATTTATTTTCTGTTGCCCAACAGGAGGGATTCTCTCTTGTAATGGGTTCTGCAACTACAGGTCCGTTACTTCATGTTCCCTCTTTGCTTTTGGAATTTAAGATGTTAGAATCTTTATCCCCTATTGCCTGAAATTGGTAGCTGGTAAATGCCCATGCGAGGGTAGTGGGCTGAAATAACTTGACACAGCATCTCTCGGGATCTCATCCCCTTCCTTCCTCTACCAGCGTGGTCACAGCTCCCTGGGCATCCAGCTCATGGTGACGGAAGGGGATCTCCTGTCTCTGCTGTGCCTCCCCATCACTTTTGCTAGGGGCAGAGTGGAGTAAGCTAGTCACTCATCAACCTCCTTCCCAGTCAGTTCTGCTGTCTGCATCTATCGCCTAGCAGCTAGCTCAAGATGGAGGGTGGATCATCTGGAATTCCACATCTGCCATTACCCACCAAGGCTTGTGCACTGGGGACAATGTTCTCTGAGGTCACAAAGAGCAGTTCCAGTGCAACACAGAGATCAGCACTTGGTCTCAAAATGCAGTTATGCTGTTCTACAGAGGCTGCTGTGGAGCACTTCTCTGCTCAGGCATTAGAGTCTGCTCAGTTTCTCTACTGGCTGCTGTTTCTGTCACGAGTGACATCAATAGCTCCCTTCCCAGCAGCTACCAGTCTCCAGATCTCAGAACCTGGTGGCAAGGCTCTGGAACCCAGTTCAAGCTCTAGGTGGCCTCACCCCATTGCTTTCTTGGGACTCTGCTCAGGATTTCTTACTGCAGTCCCTCTGTGGCTTTCGCTGCCAGCATTCAGCTCACTTTAGCAGTTCTTCCTAGGAAAAGCTCCCACTTGTCCTCTGCTAGATTTTCTGCTCTAATTGTATGCATCTGTGTTTGGTCCAGTGTGGGGACAGAGCATCTGTCTTTCCAGTATCATGCACTTGGAGTATCCTCTCTGGGCAAATGGTTAATTTCAGAGGGGTGTAGAGATCGCCATTCATTCTCAGGATTCAGGATACTCAGGATGTAGGCTGCTCAGAATTGGGTGAGATTAAAGCAGGTCTCTGTCCAGTCCTGGGACAGAGAAGATGCTGGCAGTCTGTTTTTTCCCCTCCAGCAAGGCTCAGCTCCAGATTTCTTCCTCACGCTTTCTCCACGATCCCTGCATCCAGTGCCTGATCTGTTGCCACAGGTGGTTGTGTGGGCTAGGGACCTGGTGTTAAGAGGCAGTTGATCTCTTCTGCCTTTTCGGGAGAGATACCTGGAGATGGCAAATACTTCTGTGTGCAGCAGGTGCTGAATTCAGAGCAGTGAAAAATTGTAGCTATTTCTGTAGGAGGGACCTGGGCACTTGATCCTGTGTCTCCCTTCAGTTGGACATTTGCTCACCCACTTGCACACAACAATGGATTCAGATTAGTTCTTTTGTATGCTCACCCATGCAGAGACTCTCACACTCTGACTAGATCCATCCCCATTTTGCCCCTTCCCTCCTTAGTGCTGATTCTTTTTTAAGTGTTTGCTAGAATTTGTCTGTTAAGTCATCTGATGCAGAGATTTCTTTATTGGGAGGTTTTGATTATTTATTAAATCTCTTTATTAGCTATATATCTAGTCAGACATTCTATTTCTTTATAACTCAATTTTGGTAGAAAACTACCTCATCGTTTTTGCTAGGAAAATATATAAGGTCATTTGCAGAGCAAGGGAAGTGGTAGTGTTAGCTGGAATCTGTCTAGATTGTTCAGGTCAGAGTAATGATGGTAATTTCCTGAATTGTTTTACTTTTCATATGAATAATTTGACTTAATAAACTCAGTCCTTAAGTTCTCATATTACAAGAAACTGCTCACCTGATAAAATCTAGTTCATTTTGTGGCAATAGTCTTGATAGATGTGCAATGCTTTGAAAAGTTTTATAGACTTAAGTAGATGGTATAAAATACTTTCTTAATGAGTATTTAAAGAAGAACCCAGCTCCTCCTATAGGCGTCATAACTAATTATAGGTTAATTTCTGGGCTGTACTGAAAACTTCACTATTTTATATAAGTGAAACCATCAGAATCTCACGAACACATCATTAAGTATAAATTCCTTCTCACTCCTATAAGGACACTAGCTTTTTGTTCCTAAAATCCTAGGATCTGAGTAGAAACTTGCTTCTACTTGCTAAATAGCAATGCGTGTGTCTGGTTTGTAAGAAATTGTTGTACCTTGCTGCTTAGATGAGAAATAGGACACTACAGAAATACACTGAGAGGTACAGAGATGTGCAGTCTGGGAACTAGACCAAGTAAAGTAAAAAGGTGGAAAAGGGTAATCATAATTATTTTAAAAATAGATTTAGAGGGTGCAAGTGCAGTTTTGCTATGTGGATATTTTCATAATGAAGAAGGTCGGGCTTTTATTGCAATCATCACCTGAATAAGATACATTGTACCCATTAGGTAAATTCTCTTTCTTGACCCCCTCACCTTTCTGAGTCTTCAATGTTTATCATTCCATTCTTAATGTTCATATGTGTACATTATTTAGCTACAATCTATAACTGAGAACTTGTAGTATTTTACTTTCTATTTCTTAGCTATTTTATTTAATCACATCCAGTTCCACAGTTCCATCCATGTTGCTGCAAAGGATATGATTTCATTCTTTTTCTATGGCTTAGAGCTAAGTAGTGTGTTTATGTATATCTATACCTCTCTCTATATAATTTTCTTTATTCAATCATCCCCTGATTAACACTTATTGATTCCATATATTTGCTATTGTGAACAGTACTGCAATAAAAATGTGTAACTTTTTATATATTGATTTGTATTACTTTAAGTAGATACCCAGTAGAGGGATTGCTGGGTGGAGTGGTGTTTTTATTTTTAATTCTTTGAAAATTCTCTGTACTGTTCTACATAAAGGTTGTACTAATTTACAACCCCACAAACAGTGTATACATTTTCTAGTTTCCCCTCATCTTTGCCAACATCTGCTTTTTTTGACATTTAAAAAATAGCTATTTTGACTATTTTGAATGGTATCTTATTGTAGAGTAAATTTTCATGTCTCTGATGATTAGTTATGTTGAAAATTTTTTACATATGTCTGTTGATCATTTGTATGTCTTCTTTTGAAAAATTTCTTTTCATGTCCTTAACTCACTTTCCCCCCATTGATTTTGGTCTTGTTTAATTTCTTCTAGTATTTTTTTTTCCCCTTTTTAACTTTTATTTTGAAATTGCTGGGTACAATTCAGGGTTAGTTCTACAAATGTTCATTGTGCAAGTACCCTTATTGATGAGGTGTGCTCCCACTTCCCCAGGTGGATATTGACTACCGTCAATCCCAGCTATCTCCCCCACCCCCTCCCCGCAATTTCCCACTACTTTCAATCCCTTTCCTACAGTAGTACGGTAGTTGTTCAAGGTCACTTACGAGTGAGAACATGTGATACTCGGCTCTTTGTTTCTGTGAGAGATCACTCAGTACCAGGAAGCTCCAATTCCATCCACGTTGCTACAAAGTTCATGATATTGTCCTTTTTTATGACTGCATAAGCCATTGTATATATGTACCTTGTTTTATAAATCCAGTCCTCTTTTGATGGACAACATGGTTGGTTTCATGTTCTTGCTATCGTGAATAATGCTGCCATAAACATACGTGTGCAGGTATCTTTCTCATAGAGTGACCTGAGTTCTTCTGGGTATATTCCCAGTAGGGGAATTGCGGGATCATATGGAAAGTCGATTTTTAGAGCTTTTAGGAATCACCACACTGATTTCCATAGAGCCTATACTAGTTTACACTTCCACCAACAGTGTTCCCTTTTTGCCACATCCTCTCCAGCAATGGTGCTGGGAAAACTAGCTGACCACATGCAGAAAATTGAAACAGGACCCCTACCTATCCCCATACACAAAAATTAACTCTAAATGCATCAGAGACCTCAAAGTAAAACCTAAAACTATAAGAATTGTAGAAAATGCAGGAGACATCCTTATGGAAGTTGGAACTGGCAACCAATTCCTGATCAAAATCCGAAGTGTCCATACCATAAGAGATAAGATAGACAAGTGAGACCTCATTAAACTGACAAGCTTCTGCAAAGCCGAAGATATCATCAAGAGAGCAGGGAGACAGCCCACAGACTGGGAAAAAATATTTGACAACTCCATGTCTGTCAAAAGTCTGACATCAAGGATCTATAAGGAACTCAAACGTGCTGAAAAGAAAAAAACAAACAACCCCATTAAAAAGTGGGCAAAATATATGAATAGACATATGAGCAGCCAAAAGATACATGAAAAAATGTTCAACCTCACTAGTCATTAAAGAGATGCAAATTAAAACTACACTGAAATACCACCTAACTCCAGTCAGAATGGCCATCACCAATAACATTTTTTAAAAATTATAAAGATGTGGGATACAATTCAGGGTTAGGTATGCAAACGTTGATTATGTTGATTATGCAGGTACCCTTGTTGATGAGGTGTGCCCCTCCATCCTGTAGCAGTTTCTCTCAACTGCCAATCCCACATCCCCTCCCCTGAAAATTTCCCATTACTGTCAATCCCTTTCTTATAGTGTTATAATTGTTCAGGGTACACTTTTGAGTGAGAACATATGGTACTCTGTTCTTTGTTTCTGTGATAGATCACTGAGTATAATCGATTCCAAATCCATCCAAGTTGCTGCAAAGTCCATATGTTTGTCCTTCTTTATGGCTGCATAGTATTACATTGTATATATGTCCCACATTTTTAAAATCCAGTCCTGCTTTGATGGGCAGCCTGGCTATGTCCATGTTTTTGCTATTATGTGCAGGTATCTTTTTTGTAGAATGATTTGAGTTCCTCTGGTATATTCCCAATAGAGGAATTGCTGGGTCATATAGGAGGTCAATTTCTAGTTCTTTCAGAAATAACCCCACTTTTTCACAAAGAGGTAGCACTAGTTTGCATTCCCACCAGAAGTGTAGAAGCTTTTCTTTTTCTCTGCATCCTTGCCAGCATCTGTTGTTGTTTGTTTTATTAATGATGGTCATTCTTACTGGGGTTAGGTGGTATCTCAATATGGTTTTGATTTGCATGTCTCTGATGATGAGTAAGGCTGAGCACTTTTTCATGTGTCTGTTGGCTGCTCATATATCTTCTTTTGAGAAGTGTCTATTCATGTCTTTTACCCACTTTTTAATGAGGTTGTTTGTTTCTTTCCTTTCAGTGTGTTTGAGTTCCTTGTAGATCCTAGATTTTAGGCCTTTGTCAGATATACAGTTGGCAAATATTTTTTCCCATTCTGTGGGCTGTCTCCCTGTTCTCTTGATGGTTTCTTTTGCTTTGCAGAAGCTTGTTAGTTTGATGAGGTCCCCCATGTCTGTCTTATTTCTTATGGAATGGACAGTTAGGGTTCTGATCAGGAATTGGTTGCCAGTTCCAATTTCCGTAAGGGTGTTTCCTGCACTTTCTAAGATTCTTATACTTTGAGCTTTTACGTTTAGGTCTTTGATTCTTTTAGAGTTAATTTTTGTGTATGGTGATAGGTAGGGGTCCTGTTTCAATCTTCTTCATGTGATCGGTCAGTTTTTCCAGTTCCATTTATTGAATAGGTTTTCCTTTCCCAGTGGTTGTTGTTGGAGGCTTTGTCAAAGATGAGTTGGTTGAGAAATTATGGCTTTGCTTCTGAAATCTCCATCCTGTTCCATTGGTCTATATGCCTGCTCTTGTAATAATAACAGGCTGTTTTGATGACTGTAGCCTTATAGTAAAGTTTGAAGTCTGAAAGTGTGATGCCTCTTGCTTTGTTTCTTTTGCTAAGAATTGCTTTGCCTATTTGTGGTCATTTATGCTTCCATATGAATTTCTGTATTGTCATTTCCAGGTCTGAAAAGAATGATGTTGGTAACTTAATGGATATTGTGTTGACTGTAGATTGCTGTTGATAGGATGGACATTTTTACAATGTAGATTCTTCCCATCCACAAGCATGGAATACTTTTCCATTTGTTTGTGCCTTCTTGGATTTCTTTGAGCAGTGTTTTGTAGTTCTCTTTGCAAATGTCTTTCACTTCTCTGGTTAGGAAGATGTCAAGGTATTTCATTTTTTGTGTGACTATTGTGAATTAAATTATACCTTTTAATTTGGGTCTCTGTCTATTTGTTGTTGTTGTATAGGAATGCAGCTGTCTTTTGCACATTTATATTGTACCCTGAGAGTTTGCCAAAGTCCTTTATCAGTGCAAGCAGGTTTTTGACAGATTCTCTTGAATTTTCAAGGTATAGGATCATAACATCAGCAAAGAGGGATAACTTGACTTCTTCTTGTCCTATTTGGGTACCCCTGATTTCCTTCTCTTATCTAATTGCCCTAGTTAGGACTTCCAACACAATGTTTAACAAGAGGGATGAGAGGGAGCAGCCTTGTCTTGTTCCAATTTTCAGGGGAAATGCTTTCAGTTTCTGTTTATTTAGCAATATGTTAGCTGTGGGTTTATTGTAAATGGCACTTACTATTTTCAGGTATGTCCCTATAATACCTAAGATTTTGAACGTTTTTATCAAGAAGTGTTGCTGGATTTTATCAAAAACTTTTTGTGCATCTAGTGATATAATCATGTAGTTCTTGTTTTTACATCTGTGGATGTATTTAATTACATTTATTGTCTTGTGGATTGAATCAGCCTTGCATCCTGAGGATGAAGCCTACTTTGTCATGGTGGGTTATTTTTGAGGTATGTTTTTGGATTTGATTTTCTAGAATCTTATTGAGGTTTTTTGCATCTATGCTCATAAGGGATACTGACCTGTAGTTCTCTTTTTTTGTTGGATCTTTACGGGTATTTATTAAATGATTTGGGGGAGAGTTTCATCTTTCTCAATTGCCTGGAATACTTTCAATAGGATTGATACCAGCTCCTTCTGGCATGTTTTGTAGAATTTACTCTTTAATGGGCTTATTTGTGATTTTGTTTATTGTTGTGATTGTTGAGTTGTTTGAGTTCCTGGTAAATTCTGGGTTTAGTCTTTTGTTGGATGCATGGTTAGCAAATATTTTCTCCCATTCTGTAAGTTGTCTGTTCACTTTGTTGATTATTTCTTTTGCTGTGGAGTATACTTTTAGTTTAATTAAGTTCAATTTGATTGCTTTTGCTACTGTTGCATTTGCTTTTGAGATTTTCGTTATGAATTATTTGGGTAGACCAATATCAAGAAGAGTTTTTCTTCTAGAATTTTTATATTTTAAGATCTTGCATTTGCATCTTTAATCAATTTGAGTTAATTTCTGTATGTGGTGAGAGCTGAGTCCAGTTTCATTCATCTGATTATGGCCATCTAATTTTCTCATCACCATTTATTGAATAAGAGTTCATTTTCCCAGTGTATGTTTTTGCCAACTTTGTCAAAGATCAATTGGCTGTGGTTATGTAACTTTACTTTGGGGTTCTAAAGTATTGATGATAATGGTATGAAATACAATATGTTTGGGAAGATTAGTTGTGGGAATTAATATTTAATGTCTTAGTAGAGAATGAAAACTCTTACTTGTTATTGCATACTTACACTATAATTTCCTAAATACACGTCATGCTCCACATCCCATATGCCCTTCTACTCATTTTTTCCCACAAAGTAGAAACAATAATCTTTGCAATTATTTTTTATCATGCTACTCTTGTACATAACTCTTGTTACTTTTATGTTAAGTATAATATAAAAATCTTTAGCAACTGTTCTAAATTTACCCAAGATGCCGTTAGACCAACTGGATTTACCCTCATACCTGAAACAACTAGTGAACTAGAAAAAACATACTCAACAATGTTTTTCACACATTGGCATTAGGCACAGGATACAGATCCCCAAGGGAAGAGAGAAATGAGCCAAGCTCTAAAATGGCAACAGTTTACTCCCTGGAGAGTTTTCAGGTGAAAGTACAGGATAGGGAAAGCCCAGGAAGAGCTAAATCTTGCTGAGGTTAGGCAAGGCAACCAGAATTCATAGGGCAGAGTAAGACAGCTTGGGAGCTCTATAGAGAAACCCGTTCTAGTCTTCAGCTGAATGTTGATTACAATGTATGTGTTAAAAAACTACATAAGCCCAAGAAAAGAACAGCCCAAATAGAACACACAGAGAATAATTATTGGAACCCACACAGGACTGAAAATATTTTGTGGTTCTACCAGCAGAATAGCAAACTTTAAAATGCATGGGTAGCTAGTAGAGTGTTCAGAAGGGCATTGCCTCTGAAGTGGGGTAAAATTGGTGCTAGATTAAAGACTATTCTACCCCCTTCTAAAAAAACATTAAAGCAAATGTTACACATACACACAAATCAAACTCTTTCCAAGTAAATAGATTCTATCCAAAAACAAAAGTGAAAAATACTTACAGAAATAAAAAAATTCAGTCTCCAACAAAGTGAAATTCACAATACCTGGGATCCAAAGAAGCAAGAAAATATGACCCACAGTCTGGAAAAATACCAGTCATGTAAACAGATTCACAAATGAGACAAATAATGTAATTCATAATAAAGGCATTAAATCAGCTATCTTGTATGTTCAAGAAGGCAGAGGAAAGACGAAGCATCTTAAGTAAATTCAAGGAAGATATATTTCTAAGGATAAAAATGACCCACAATGCTTGAGAAGGAAAATGTACCATGCAGTATTAACAGTAGGTTAGAGAATGCAGAAGAAAAGGCTAGTAAACTTGAAGACACAGTATTAGAAATGAGCAAAAATAAAGAAAGGTTAAAAAATAAAGATGGCATCAGTAAGTTGTGGGACTTCATGCAGCTTGTAAAAGGGACAGTGAAAAAGTATAATTGTTTTGAAAAAATATCATAAATTTTACAAATTTGATAAGAACTCTAAACCCAAAGTTCCAAGGATCTTAGTGGATTCCGAGCACACAAAGCATGAAAGCCCTTAGCATAGCCTCTAAAACATTTTATCCTAAGGTCTGTCTCTGTATTTGAGTATAAACATTACTCTCACTTCCAAAAAATATAACTCAGTACTTATTTTAAAAATTATTTCCATAGCATTCCTTATTCTTGAAAAGCTGGTAATCCTTTTATATGTCTTCCTTTACATGCCTTAAGACCTTCTAATCACTCTGTGAGCCAGGACCTCTGTGAAGCCTAGTTCTGATAAATAGACATTTCCCACCCTACTAACAAGCGAGCGTGCTCTCTTCAGTAATCCTCTACTTGTATATAACATTAATAAAAGTTATCTTTTCTCCTGTTTCCTGTGAGCCTCTCTTACTTCTCTTTACATTCAAAGATATAATAAAGCTTTTTGTAATCAGTAGGTTACACCCAGCAAGAGTTTGAAAAAAGAACAAAGACTGTAACTTCCATAAATATGCCTCTGTTGTCACTGTATTTTTATCATTTAGTAATACCTCAAATAATACCTCATGCAATTATTATTTTCAAAGAAAGAAAGGAATTTTTATTGCCTCACTTTTGTAAAATAAAATGGTGTCTATATGATTTCATGTGCAAGACATTGTTCTGTGTATGGAGACACAGTAGAAAAAAAGATTCACAAGTTATATCTTAGTGTACATGTGCCTGTGTTTGCATGTATGCTTTTGTGTGTGTAATTGTTTATCTGATGGCAGGAAATATAGGAGTAAATAATGAAATGAAAATATAATTTTAGATATTGGAAAGCATAATGATGACATTAAAACACATTGATTTGTATTGGAGGTATTTTGAAAGGTTAGAAAAATCATACTGAGAAGATAATATTTGAACTCTACTTATGGAAAGAAGAAACTAGCCATTCAAGTTTCTGGATTGGGAGCTTTCTAGATAGAGGAAATAGAACAAGAGCCTCAAGGAGAAAAGTGAATGATGCACTTGAGAAAGACAAAGAAGAAAATTGTGGGTGGTATATACATACAATGAACAAAAATCCACTTGTGAATTACTTATTAAAATAAAAGTGTTAAATAGGAATCATCTCCCATAGATAGACTAACGCAAGAGTTGGAAGGGAATAGACCAATAAGATACATTATAATTCAATGGCTGTTGAAGTGTGTTCTTACTATGTTCAGTAAATCCCTTGACTCAAAATTCCTTATGTCAGCATTTTTTTATATCAATATTTTTTATTTTGATATTGTGGGGTACAGTTAAGGGTTAGGTATGCAAATATGCTTCATTCAGGCCCCCTTGTTGATAACAGGTGTCTCCCTGTCCCCAGACAGATGGTTACTACCATTAGTCCCATGCCCCCCCATAGTTTCTCACCACTGTCAGTCATTTTCTTATGGTAGTGTGTTGGATGATCAAGGTCCACTATATGAGTAAGAATATGTGATACTCAAATCTTTGTTTCTGTGAGAGGTCACTCAGTATTATAGACTCTAGCTCCATCCAGGTTGCTGCGAAATTCATGGTTTTGTTCTTTTTTATGGCTGCATAGTATTCCATCGTGTATATGTACCACATTTTTTTAAACCAGTCCTCTTTTGATGGACAGAATGATTGGTTCCAGGTTCTTGCTATTGTGAACAATGCTGAAATAAACATTCATTTGCAGGTATCTTTTTTATAGAGTGATTTGAGTTCTTCAGGGTATATTCCCAGTAGGGGGATTGCAAGGTCATATGGGAGGTTGATGTTTAGAGCTTTTAGGAATCGCCACACTGCTTTCCACAGAGGTTGCACTAGTTTACACTCCCACCAACAGTGTAGGAGTGTTCCCATTTCGCCACACCCTCTCCAACAACTATTATTTTCTGAGTTATTGAGTTATTGATAATTGCCATCCTGACTGGAGTTAGGTGGTATCTCAGTGTGGTTTTGATTTGCATCTCCCTGATGATTAGTGAGGTTGAGCATTTCTTCATGAATCTGTTGGCTGCTCGGATGTCTTCCTTTGTGAAGTGTCTGTTCATATCTTTTGCCCATTTTATAATGGGGTTGTTTGTTTTTTTCTTTTCAGCATGTTTGAGTTCCTTGTAGATCCAAGATGTTAAGCCTTTGTCAGACCTGGAATTGGCAAATACTTTTTCCCAGTCTGTAGGCTGTCTCCCTGCTTTCTTGATGGTTTCTTTGGCTTTGCAGAAGCTTGTCAGTTTAATGAGATCCCACTTGTCTCTCTTATCCCTTATGGCCTGTGGATTTTGAGTTTTGTTCAGGAATTGGATGCCAGTTCCAATTTTCATGAGGGTATGCCTTTCATTTTCTAAGGTTCTTATGGTTTGAGGTTTACATTTAGGTGTCTGATCCATTTAGAGTTAGTTTTTGTGTATGGGGATAGATAGGGGTCCTGTTTCAATCTTCTGCTTGTGGTCAGCCAGTTTTCCCAGCACCATTTACTGAATAGGTTCTTCTCTCCCCAGTGGTAGGTGGTGGAGGCTTTGTTGAAGATGAGTTGGTTGACAAATTGAGGTTTTGTTTCTGGAATCTTAATTCTATTCCGCTGGTCTATATGCCTGTTCCTGTACCAATACCGAGCTGTTTTGATGATTGCAGCTTTATAGTAAAGTTTGAAGTCTGGTAATGTGATACCACCTGTTTTTTGTTTTTTTTTTTTTTTTGCTGAGGATTGTTCTGGCTATTCTTGGCCATTAGTGTTTCCATATGAATTCCTGTGTTGGGTTTTCTAGGTCTGAGAAGAATGCTACTGGTAATTTGATAGGTATTGCATTGAATCTGTAGATTGCCTTAGGTAAGATGGACATCTTCACAATGTTGATTCTTCCAATCCACGAGCATGGGATATTTTTCCACTTGTTTGTGTCATCTTTGATTTCTTTGAGCAGAGTTTTGTAGTTTTCATTGTAAAGGTCTTTCATGTCTCTGGTTAGGAAGATGCCAAGGTATTTCATTTTTTTTGTGACTATTGTGAATGGAATTGTGCTTCTTATTTGGGTTTCTGTTTGTTTATTATTGGTGTAAAAATGCGATTGTCTTTTGCACATTTATTTATATCCTGAGACTTTACCGAAGGCCTTTATCAGTGTAAGGAGGTTTTTGACATATTCTCATGGGTTTTCAAGGTACACAATCATGTCATCTGCAAAGAGAGATAATTTGACTTCCTCTTTTCCTATTTGGATACCCCTGACTGCCTTCTCTTCTCTGATTGCTCTATCCAGGACTTCCAGTACTATATTGAACAGGAGGGGTGAGAGTGGGCATCCTTGTCTTGTTCCAGTTTTCAGGGGAAATGGTTCCAGTTTTTGTCCATTTGGGAGTATACTGACTGTGGGTTTCTCAAAGATGACTTTTACTATTTTGTGGTATGTTCCCCATATGCCTAGATGTTCGAGGGTTTTTATCAAGAAGGGGTGCTGGATTTTATCAAAAGCTTTTTCTGCATTTAATGATATAATCATGTGGTTTTTGTTTTGATATCTGTTGATGTATTTAACTACCATTTATGGTTTTACGAATGTTGAACTAGCCTAGCATCTCAGGGATGAAGCCCACTTGGTCATGATGGATGATTTTTGAGATGTGTTGTTGAATCCGGTTCACTAGGATCTTGTTGAGAATTTTAGCATTTATGTTCATCAAAGATATTGGTCTGTAGTTCTCTTTCTTTGTTGGGTCTTTACTAGGTTTGGGTATCAATGTGATTTTGGCATCGTAAAATGATTTGGGGAGAGTTCCATCTTTCTCAATCACCTGGAATACCTTCAGTAGGATTGGTATCAGCTCCAGTGTCCATGTCTTAAATGTCTTGTAGAATTCTGCTGGAAAGCCATCTGGTCCAGGGCTTTTTTTTGTAGGTAGTTTTCTTATTATGTGGTCAATTTCCTTGATTGTTATTGGTCTATTTAGGGTCTCAATTTCTTCTTGTTTCAACCTAGGCAGGTTGGGTGATGACAGAAAGTCCTCCATTTCTGAAAGATTTTCAAGTTTGTTTCCATACAAGTGTACATAGTAGTCTCTAATGATCTTTTGTATTTCTTCAGGATCAGATGTGACTTCATCTTCTGTGTTTCTGATTGTGTTTATTTGGGCTTTTTCTCTTTTTCTTGGTCAGTCTACCTAGGGGACCACCGATCTTGTTTATCCTTTCAAAGAACCAGCTTTTTGTTTCATTGATTTTTTGTATTATATTTTTGTCTTCTATGTCCTGAATTTGGGCTTTTATTTTGGTGATCTTGATTCTTCTGCTGAAATTAGGGTTCTTGTGGTCTTGCTTTTCCAGCTTTTTTTAGGTGGCTTCTTAGGCTGTTAATTTGTGCTTCTTCCATTTTCTTCATGTGCTTTTGTAGGGATATAATGCTGCACTTAGGGTTATGGTTGTCTTGCCTTTTCACTCCCGTATGGTGGTTTGTTAGGCTGTTGACTCATGATCTTTCTATTTTCTTGATGTCTGTTCGTAGAGATTTAAATTTTCCTCTTAGTAGTATTTGGCATCCCAGAGGTTTTGGTAAGATTTGTCTTTGTTTTCATTTGTTTCCAAGAATCTTCTAACTTCAGTTTAGATTTCTGTGTTGACCCAGGAGTTGTACAGCATTGTGCTATTTAGTATCCATGTCTCTGTGTGTTTTGGGGGGATCCTATTGGTGGCAATATTTATTTTTATTCCCCTGTGATCTGAGAAGTCCAACTGTCTGAAAAGTGCTGGTAGTATTTCAAGCTTATGGAATTTATTTATGCTTGATTTATGACTGTGGACATGGTTGATCTTGGATTATGTTCCACGTGTTGATGAATAAAATTTATTTCCATGGTTGTTGGGTGGAAGGTTGTGTTGATATCTATTAAGACCATTTGGTCAAGTATCAAATTAAGGTTATGGATCTTCTTTTGATTTTTTTGCCTCAATGAACTACCTAGGGTTGTTAGTGGGGTATTTAAGTACCCTGTTATGATAACATTAGAGTCAATATCCTTTGTAACTTTGTTTAGCAGTTGCTTTATAAATACTGGAATTCCTGTGTCTGGTGCATACATATTTAGGATGAATATTTCTTAGTGATAGATTGTGTTTTTTTTCATTATGCAGTGTCCATCTGTATCTTTTTAAGTTTTTGATAGCTTGAAGGTTGTGTTATCTGATATTAAAATAGCAACTCCTGCTTTCTTTTGTTTTTCATTCACCTGAAAGTTTATTTTCCATCTTCTAACTCTAAGTTTGTGGGTGTCCAGTGTCATGAGGTGTGTTTCTTGGAGGCAGCATATTGTTGGGTCATGCTTTTTTATTCAGTTTGCCATTCGATGCTTTTTCAGTGGTGCATTTGGTCCATTCACTTCAGGCTGATTACTGAAATTTGAGAATATCCCTGCCATAAAGCTCTTATAAGGCTTTTTAAAAAGCTTTTGTGTGAATATATGTGTGTATTTTCTTTTTTATGAGTGTGCTGTGTGCTCTGTTGCGTCTATGTTTGTTTTTTATCTTGTGATGTATATTCTTTCCTTTGTTTCTTTTTTGTTCTGTGCACAGAACCTTTGTAAGCATCTCCTGTAGAGCTGGTCTGGAGCCAGCATATTTTCTTAGGGATTGGATGTCTGGAAAGGATTATAGTTCTCCATCACTGAGGATGCTTAACTTGGTTGGGTAGAAAATTCTTGGTTGAAAATGCTTATCTTTGAGAACATTAAATATTGGAGTTCATAAAAGGTCTAAAAATCAACCTCCCATACAACCCAACAATCCCCCTTCTGGGAATATACCTGGAGGAGCTCAAATCATTCTACAAAGCATATGCTTGCACATGCATGTTTTTTACAGCATTACTCACAATAGCAAAAACATGGAACCAACCATGCTGCCCATCAAAAGAAGACTGGATTAAAAATGTGGTACATATACATGATGGAATATTATGCAGTCACAAAGAAGGACAAAATTATGAACTTCACAGCAACTTGGATGGATTTAGTCTGTAATACTCAGTGATCTATTATGGAAACAAAGAACTGAGTACCACATATTCTCACTCACAAGCATACCCTGAACCATTATCATAATACTATAATAAATGAATTGGCAGTAGTTGGAAACTGCCAGGAGAGGGAGCAGGGGGTGCACACTTCATCAAAAGGGTACCTGATCTCAAAGTGAGGCCCAAACTTTACCTGTACAATGACCATTTGTATACCTAATCCTGAATTGTACCCCACAACTTTATAAAATAAACATTAAACTTATATTGGGGTCCAATCCCTTCTGACCTGTATTATTTCTGCAGATAAGTCTGCAGTAATTCTTTTTTTTTTTTTTTTTTTTTGAGTTGGAGTCTCACTCTGTCGCCCAGACTGGAGTGCAGTGGCTGCTCCCGGCCACCGCAGCCTCAACCTGCTGGGCTCCAGTGATCCTTCCACCTCAGCCTTCCGAGTAGCCGGAATTACAGGCGTGCTACCATGCCCAACTAATTTTTTTGATTTATTGTAGAGATGAGATCTCGCCTGCCCAGGCGGGTCTCGAACCCGTGGGCTCAGGCAATCCACTCACCTCAGCCTCCCAAAGGCACGGGATTATAGGCTGAGCCACCGAGCCCGGCTTGGTCTGCAGTAATTCTGATTGGTTTTTCCTGGTAGATAGTCTGACCATTTTCCCTTGCAGCCTTTAGGATTTTTTCTTTTATACCTATTTTGTGTCTGCACATTACTATATGTGTAGGGGTTGTCTTCTCATAAGATGTCATGCAGTGGTTCTCTGAATCTCTTGTGCTTGTATAGTCATCTCTTTGGCCAGATGAGGAAAGTTTTCTTGAATGACCTCATGGATTGTTTGTTCCAAGTTGTTTTCCATTTCTTTTTTCTACTTCAGGTATTCTGATCACATGTAGGTTTCACTTCTTGATAAAATTGTATATCTTTTGGAGATTTTCTTCTTTTTTCTTATTTTTCTATATATTAAAAATAAATTGGATTAATTCCACATTTGGTCTTCCATCTTTGAGATTCTCTCTTCTGCTTGGTCAATTCTGCTTGTAGTTTTGTTCTTTCTTTCTTTTTTTTTTTTGAGTTGGAGTCTTACTCTGTCACCCAGACTGGAGTGCAGTGGCCGCTTCCGGCCACCGCAGCCTTGACCTGCTAGGCTCCGGCGATCCTTCCACCTCAGCCTTCCAAGTAGCCAGAATTACAGTCATGCGCTACCACGCCTGGCTGATTTTTTTTTTTTAATTTATTGTAGAGATGAGGTCTCACCACCTAGGCAGATCTCGAACCCACGAACTCAGGCAATCCTCTCACCTCAGCCTCCCAAAGGCGCGGGATTACAGGCTGAGCCACCGAGCCCGGCTGTTATTTATTTCGTGAATGGAGTTCTTTATTTCCATTATTTTTGAATACACTTTCTTGAGTCTGTCAAATTCCATTGCAATTTCATTTAGTTTTAACCCTTGCATTTCTTGATTTTTCTTCAGTCTATTAAATTATTCTCTGATCTCTGTGAGTACCTTCTGGGTAGTACTGTTCTCAGAGATAGGCATTGCTTGTGCTCCAGTAGCTGTTATTTCAGGCACTGTCACTTTGTTGGGAGTTTGAAAGTTACCAGTGATGTTTAACTGGTTTTTCTTCATTTGTAACATTTCCCTTATCTTTTTCTTTTATTCCATTGCTTAGTAAGAAATTAAGCAGTCACTTCTGATATTTACTCTACCTTCTGTCCTTCCCTGGGTTTGGCCTCTGGGCTTGTTCAATTATGAAAGAGGGTTGGGTGTGGGATATTGTGCTATCTCTTTACAATCTTGAGGACTTACTAAGGGGTGGCAGAGGGACTGCAAACATTCAGAACCAACTGACTGATCACAATGTTTGCTTTATGGTGAGTGAAACAGCTGGGTCTTGCTCTCTGTCCCCACACAATATGACTTTACAATGGGTATACTTCTGTAGTTCCTGAGTCCAAAAGACTGTATAAGAGAGAAAAGAGAGGGAAGAAGGAAAGAAAGAAGGAAAAGAAGAAGAAAGAGGAAAAAAGAGAGAAAAAAGAAAAAATAGAGAAAGAACAGAGAAAAATAGGAGAAAATAAAAGAGAAAACCACTCAGCCAAAAGATGAATAAAGCAAACAAATGAGGCAAACAAACAAAGAAAAGGAGAGGAAAAAAACCAAACAAACCACCCCCCCAAGCCCCTCCCAAAGAACACATTGATAGAGATTTCTCAGCTTTTTTGCATATCTTTGGGGTTGGAGGAGCTCCCTCTTGTGGCAATTTCTGTGACTGCAGGTCTGTTACTGTGGGTTCCCTCTTCACTGTTGAAACTTGAGATGTTAGAATCTTCACCCCCTGCTGCCTACAATAGCCAGCACATGCACATGGTGGGGAAGGGGTAACTTAACTCAGTGTCCTTGGATTCTCTCTCCCTTCCTTCCTCTCCCAGCATGGTCACAGCTCCCACAGCATCCAGTTTGCAGCAGGGGACTGGAACCTTCTGTCTCTACCCTGCCATTCTGATCTCTTTCACTTGTTGCTAGGGGTGGGGTGGGGTTAGCTAGGCACTCATCAGACTCCTTCTTGTTCAACTCTGCTGTATGTGTCTATTGCCCAGCAGCTGGTTCTGGGCAGGGGGTTTGCATCATCTGGAGCTCCACATCTGCTCTTTCCCACCAGGTCTTGTGCACTGGGGCAATGCTCTTTGGGTTTGTGGAGAGAAACCCCAAAGTAATGCAGGGATCACCCCTTGGTTGTAAGATGCAGGTCTGAGCCGGGCTCGGTGGCTCAGCCTGTAATCCCATGCCTTTCGGAGGCTGAGGTGAGTGGACTGTCTGGGTCCGCGGGTTCGAGACCCGACTGGACAGCGAGACCTCATCTCTACAATAAATCAAAAAAAAAAAAAATTAGCTGGGCATGGTACCGCGCACCTGTAATTCTGGCTACTCGGAAGGCTGAGGCAGAAGGATCGCCAGAGCCCAGCAGGTCGAGGCTGCAGTGGCCGGGAGAGGCCACTACCCTCCAGTCTGGGCGACAGAGTGAGACTCCAACTCAAAAAAAAAAAAAAAGATGCAGGTCTGCTGTTCCATGGAAGCCGCCCTAGAGAACTTCATTGCCCAGGCTTTAGATTGAATGTCGGGTTCCTCTACAGACTGCTGTTCCTGCCACAAATGGGGTCAGGAGAGATAGCTGCCTCCTCAGCAAGTACCATAGTCTCTGGATCTCAAGTCCCAGAGGTGGGGCCTTGCAGTCTAGCCTGGCACTGAAGGCTGTGGCAGCGAGTCCAGGTTTGGGGTGGTCTTTCACTGCTGCTTCTCTGGAACTCTTTCTCTGGCTCACTCACTGTGCTCTCTCTGCAACCTTTGCTGCCAGTGTCTGGCGTGGTACTGCAATAGTGGTAACAGCAGTCACTCTGGCATCTTCTTCCTGAGACGGGCTTTGTTGATTTAGAAAATGGCAGTCAACTTCAGAACCTGAGAAGCACTAGTGTCCAAGAGAGAGGCTGCAGCACCAGCCATTTCACCAAGAAATCCTTGGTCACTTGCTCCCGAGACTTCATTCAGTCAGTCACTCATATTCACTTACACATAGAGTTGCACACAAATTCATCCATATACTCACTCACTCACACTGGGACTTGGGCAATCTGCCTGGCTACACCTCCATCTTCCCTAGAACTAAAAAAAAAAATTTCAAATCTCTTTATCACATCTTGACTGGAACAAATATCTGATATTTTTCTGACTTTTAAGTGTTTTTTTTTTTTAAACCAAAGCTATCTTACCAAGTGCCTTGACCAATGTTAAGTGGCAAAAATCATGGACATACAAAGTGAAAACATATATCAAACCAGAAGGGACTCATTCCCTGGTAAAGAATGAAACCCAGACGGTCACAGTAAAAAGGTAGAATATTAAAAAAATTCTAAAGCAAACTGTTTTAATCTTGCAAAGGATTTATAAGAATATTCTTTATTTGCTCTTTAATTTCATCAATAAGATTCTTTTAAAAAAATTATTTTAGAGTTGTGGGTTACAAGTGAGGATTTGCTACATAAGTAGATTGCATGCAGCTGAAGTTTGGGTTTCTAGCCAGCCCACTCCCCCCTTGGTAGTGGACCAGGTCCCATTTGTGTTGCCATGTGCCCAATTCCTTTTTCCTTCCTCCTTCCCCTAGCAGTGCCCAGCATCTACCAATCCCTACTCTTGTGCTAGTGTGGCTAGTGTTCAGGGCCTGCTTATGAGTGAGAACATGTGTTGTTCTGTTCTTTGTTTCTGTGATAATTTACTTAGTATGATAGTCTCCAACTTTATTCAATTTGCTGCAAAGGCCATGATTTCTTCTTTATGGCTGCATAATATTCCATAGTGTATATGTACCATGTTTCCTTTATCCAGTCTACTTTTGAGAGGCATCTGGGTTGGTTCCATGTTTTTGCTATTGTGAATAGTGCAGCAATAAACACATGTGTGCGGGTGTCTTTTTGGTAGACCAACTTATGTTCCTCTGGGTAAGACTAGCCATGACACTATTATTTCTTTCTTTTAATCTAATGTTTTCATCAATTTGAATGAGGAATCTCTAAAATACTTTTTATCCATCTTTTGGTCAATGATGATTAGACTTTTCAATGGTGTAGTTTATTCCAATAACAACTCAATCTAAAAGCCTCTTTAAAGTCCAGGTGGTAATTTTCCAGGATTTTGTTCCTGGAGAGGGCATAAAGCAGGCAATATCTTTGATGGTAAAAAATTCACTCTCAGAAGTAGCCGTATGATAGCAAAAGATGAAAATGCACCATGGGGATAAGATATTTTCAGGCAAAACTGCCCTATAAGCTTGACACATTTGAAATGAAGAGTGTGTTGTTTAAAATCTTACCTTTCTTGGACTGTCAGTCTTTTCAGACTGGCCTCTTGACAAGAACCAGAAAATTCATGCCTTCCAGATGGCAGAGACAAAGAGAGAGTACCCCCTCATGGCCACAAAGTCAAGCTCTTAAGAACAAAAAACACGATGAGAGGGAAATGTCATTTAGTTTTTATTTCAAGGGCCCACAGCAAAGCTTGTCTTAACAGATATTGATCTAGTCAGAACTGCAAAATTGACCAGTCTTTAGGACTGGCTAAAAAAGTTAGCTTCTATGAGTTCTAGCCCCATATTCTACCTTATAATACCTCACTTTATGAAAGAACAACACAGAAAGACAAAAGCAAAGGAAAACAACAAAAAAGGGCTATCTCTGAGAGAACAGGGTCAATGTGAATAGTCATATCACATAGTAAAAATACACTAGAATCTCTACAACCCAAGATTAGTCACACATTTTCTTTTTCCCTTTAATCAAAACTTTGCATGTAAAACAGTGACTTTTTTAAAAACCACCCTCTTACTGTAGTGCAGGAGAGAGAGAGAATTCAGAAACCAGACTGATAAATAATTCTTACTTCTTTGCTAGCAAGAGAGGTTACTGTGTTCTTTTCACTGAGGTTTCCAGAAGGGAAGAGAAATTTTGTTCATCTTGTTCAACTACTCCAAACTGCGGAGGCCATGGCCATTGGCCCCAAAGAGATTCATCAAAAAAAATTACTGGTGTGAGACAGATTGATTAATAAGAGGAAAGGCATATACATTTCTTTACAGTGTATATACGGGAATCCTCCTGATGAAGATCCAACCACTCAATGAGTTTCAAAAACTTAAATATAATCTCAGGATTACAGAAAGAATGGAAAAATTGGTTATGAGAGGGGAAAGAAGATGAATATTATTGAGGGGCAACAAATAATCGGGAGAACGAATCAATGGGGAAACAGAGAATGACTTGTAAACAGTTCTTTTTGAAAGTTGAAGGAACCCGAAAGACAGGCATTATGTTGTGTTATGGTGGGGACAGGTCTAATTACATCCCTTTTCTTCTTTCCTGCAATAGATAATGAAATAACAGGGAAGTTTTGTATTATTGTAATTTTAGTAACTGTATTAGCATATTAAAGCTTGATCTCTAGCAATGTTTTTTCTTGATGGGTCTGTGCAGGCTTTATGAAGATAGGAGAAAAGTCTCTTCCAAGGCCTGCTGATTTAAGGATTTTTAATTCAAACTACACATTATACCTGGAAACCATATTTTAGTGTGATTTTCCCTGCACTGTTTAATTCACTCTGTCTGAAACTTTCCTAAAAGTTTTACATATTAAAAGTTGAGCTGATACTTGTGGAAGAGAAAAATTGATTTGAAAGCTGAGTAACAGAGGATTCCACATGGTCCAGTCCTATTTAATAGCTACATCTCAACTGAGGAGATGGTATTGCAAATGGGTTTGTCTACTTAGTTTGTAAGTACACCCTTATTTTTAAGTCAATTTGGTATCTGTAGCCATCATAACAAAATACATGTATATTCACATAAGTGTCCAGACCATCTGGGGTTATTGGGGTACCTGAAAGAGGGAGTGGAGACTAAAAGGAATACAAGACTCCTTTCTGCTGCAAAGGGAGGGCACCGGGGTTAGTCCCCGAGTGGCCCCATTTCTCTTTATTCCAGAGTTTTTATACAAGCACAATACAATCAGGCATTCAAACTTCCCCAATCTTCAACATTAAACTTCCCCTCTATCAAGAAGTGTCTGTACCCTGACTCAGGCCGTTCTGCTAACATTTCATATTAGTTTTGTTCTTGACTAGCACTTTCTGTACTTTGAAAGACACATACTATTCTTATCTGGACTCTGCTTTTCTAGGTAGACAGTTTCATGCTTTAACTATTTAGTCCCTGACATTTCCCCCTTCTTTATTTTTTTTTGTGGCATAAGGTTATCTTGGCTCCTGTCTTAGGTTGTTCTCACTTCACCTTTGTTGTTACCCGTCATCGGCTTATTCCCCCTCTACGCGGGGAATGCCTGTCTTTGGTTCATACCAGGTGGCTGGAATCTTACCCGTCATTGAATACCAAGACTTCTTCTTATACCACATGTTCTATGGGGTGTTGGGCTTGTTGTAGCTTTATCATATGCAAATCTCTTTGCACCGTTATTATAGAGGTCCAGATAGATCTTATAATGCATGGTCCAAGACAAAACAATAACAGGCCAACAATGCTTATTGCAATTATTGGGGTCAGCCATTTCCATAATGCCTGAGTTGGAGATCTAATAAAGTTTTGAATTTTATTGAATATGTCTTTAGGCATATCCATAGGAAGCACATCTATATGTGCTTGACTTAATGCCAATATTTCTTTGTGAAGTTTTTGTAAATCTAAGGATTCATTGCTACTCTCCCATAATCCTTCTAAATGGTGTTTAACTTTCTGCCAGTGACTGGAATTGCCCTGGTAAGTTTTGTTAGTTACACAAATCCATTGATACTCTGCATGACATTTGATTCTGCTATGGGTGTACACAGTGTCTACATGGTCCCCCAAATTGGTGACAGCTTCATACAATAATTGTAACTTTTGTTCCATTTTTAAATCTATCTTTTCCTGAGTTCCCATCATCTGGGAAACATTACTAGTAAGGTTGTTAACGAAGTTCGCAAATTGTATGGACGTTGTGAGGCTTGCAGCTGCAGCTGCTGTAGATGTAATCATGGTTATCAAAGTCAATATACCTAAAACTATTAACCCTACACCCCTTTTTTGTACAGATAACATGTTTCTTAAATGTTGTAATACACTGTACCCTTTGTTTTCATACCAAGGGATAGTAATATTCACAGGTAAAAACACAAAAGGGGGGGTTGATGAACCAATACTACCATAATGTGCTCATCAGTTAAACAATGTAAACAGTTAGTCAAATTACAATTTGTACAATTGATAATAGAAGTTGTATTGTAGTCCAGATTAGGGGTAATGTTAAACGCACCAGAAGTCACATTGCCTATTAAAACCAAATTAACAGATGTAAGACAAATAGAAGTTCTCTTACATTCTGTGGTATTACCAACAGTGTCATTCAATCTTTGTATAGCCTGGTCAAATTTCTGAGAGGCAAGGTTGGAGATGTTATAACATTCTTTAATTCCAGCATCAGTTTTCTCCTTTCGGAAGCAGAATGGAATCCCATGACCCATCCCTGTAGAGTTCCAAGATTTCCAGTTTGAGGTGACATTATGGCTGAATAACACATCTTTGTTCATATTGGTGACGTGCAGCAATGGTGGTTCCAGAACATAGGCCCAATGGACGGCTGCATCAACGGTCTCCAGGGTCATCAAAATCTTTAGGCAGAGCTTAACTCCTTCTACCAATGGCCAATCAGAAAACCGTTGAATTCTCTTATGACCTGCAAGCCCCTACTTGGAGATGGCCCACCTTTCCAGGCCCAAACAATGTAAATCTCACATGTATTGACTTATGTTTTGCCTATAACTTCTGTCTCCCTAAAAATCTATAAAACCATGCTGTAATTCACCCATTTCAGACCCATGTCCTCATGACCTTATGGGACTATATCACGGGCCTAGGGCACTCACATTTGGCTCAGAATAAACTTCTTTAAATATTTTTTAAGATTTGACTTTTTATCAACATAATAAACCTGATGATCAACATGGAACTTAAATCGTATTACTTATTTTTTCTTTAGCAGGAAAATAAGGTTTAAACAAAAGGTCACTGTTATTCTTTATGGTGAGGGTAATGGGGAGGTTAATTTGGGAGTGGAAAAAGACCTATTTCAGATTTTATTTCTAGAATTTTCAAGCTTGCATAACAAAAATTTCTACATGACAAAAGTTTTGAGAATAAGTCAATAAATGCCTATTATCACCAACATACTCCATAATGATTATTGTTTTGCCTTATTTCTATTTTTTGTGCTCTAGTCTCTCCATGTGGGTTCAACTAAAGTGAAGGTGGCAGGAGTCATGTTTCATCTAATCTCAAATGCTGACATGAGTATAATAACAGTAGCTAACCCTCATGAAAGAAAATTATGCATGTGTGTGAAACACATGCATCATTTCAATTAATAATAGTATAATTAAACACATTTGAATTTTAAATTGAACATTGGTGTGCTGAATGAAAAAAAAAATGAAACCCAAAGCAGAGAAGATTCTAAGATCCTGGCTCAAGCATCTTCCCTCCTGTAAAACTTTATGTTCTGAAATTGATGTCCCCACATAGGGAAAGATTGTGTAAAACTATCAGATAATTAATCCTCTGACAAATGGCAAAGGGATGGAAAATAAGTGGTGGCTACCTAATGGGTAAACTTTGACCTCTTTCTTAATATTATGAAGTATTTAATGAGACTTAGTAATCAACCTGCAACCTTCTGACAGTTCTGACAAGATGCTGAATTTAAGACACATTGTATCTCTCATGGGATATAAATTACATGTCAAAGACCAGAGCAAACATTAAATTTGTCTGACTGGACTTAGTCAAACGTATACTTGTGTTTATGTCTGAATAGCCCAATATATGCTATGTAGCTGATGCTCTGTTTTACTGTTCTCAAACTTCATAAACCTCATGGAATCCAAAGAATAAAACTTGACATGTACTTTTCTTCTCCTAGGGAAGAATGGAAACAAAACACAGTGGACAGCTTTTAGCAAGTTCACAACGTCCTCTTTAGTTGTATGTCAACAGCTTATTGAGACGAAACCAGGTAATCCAAGACAGGATGATGTATAACATTTCATAATCAGAAGCCAAGATGACTTAACTGTAGGTAGGAAGTTTTTCCACCTAATCACAGAAATATGTCTAGTAAAGTTTGACTCTTTCTGTGATATTATTATCATTATTTTATAAAAAAGAGGAGGGGGTGGTGGTGGTGGGTAGAGATATTAATTTGCATAGGAACACAGCTAAAAAAAGAAGGCAGTCATTTTGATCACTTGACTCCATTGTTACTGCTACTTCTACCCAAGTATAATGACTACTGAAAAAAATAGCCCTGGCCTATAATCCCGCTATGAGCCATGCAAAACGCATTCCCCCTTCTCAAATATGTGGATATGGTGAGCCTACTCTAAGCCATGATTTTGACCTTAGTCCTAAATGTGAAGAAAGGTAAAATGAAAGACAATTCTACAGGTTGGAGAATTTCCATTACTGTAAGATTTAAATTAAATATTTCAATAAGGGAAATTGAAGCATTAGAAAATTAGTCAAAAGGCCCTCTGAAATTATTTGCAAAGTAGATGTATAGAGAGTGCAAGCTTACTCCATGCAATCAAAAATACCTTCAACTAATCCACTGAGATATTCTCTGAGACCTCAGAGTATGTGCTTCATAAGAGTTTATCTATCTTATTTTATTATATTATTTTATTTTAGAGTTGTGGGGTACATGTGAGGATTTATTACATAAGTAAATTGTGTACAGGTGAGGCTTGGACTTCTGGTGGGCTCTTTCTCCCCCAAATGTGGACCTGGTGCCCAGTGTATTGCTGTGTGGCCCTTATCCCTCCTCTCTTGTCTCCTCCCATTTTTAGCAGCATCCAACATCTGCTTTCACCTTTGTGCTCCTGTGACCTGTAATCCAGGCCCCACTCATAAGTGAGAACATGCAGCATTCAGTTGATTTCTGTGGTAGTTCACTTTCCATGTTGCTGCAAAGAACAAGGTTTTTTCTTTTTTTTTGAGTTGGAGTCTCACTCTTGTTACCTAGACTGAAGTGCAGTGACATGCTCATGGCCACTTCTGTCTCACCCTGTTGGGCTTAGGTAATCCTTCCACCTCAGCCTTCCAAGTAGCTGGAATTATAGATGCATGCCACCCGACCGGCTAGTTTTTTGTGATTTATTGTAGAGATGAGGTCTCACCAAGTTGCCTAGGCTGGTCTTGAACTCCCAGGCTCAGGCAATCTTCTTGCCTCGGCATCCCAAAGTGCTGGCATTACAGACTGAGCCACTGCGCCTGGCCGATTTTGTTCTTCTTTATGGCTGTGTAATATTCCATTGTGTATATGTACCACATTTCCTTTATCTAGTCCACTTTTGATGGACATCTGTGTTGGTTCCATGTTTTTGCTATTGTGAATAGTGCTTCAACAAACATAATGTGTGCAGGTGTCCTTTTGGTAGAGAGATTTATGTTCCTTTGAGTATATTCTAGAAGTGGGATTGCTGGATCATATGAAAGCTCTATTTTTGATTCTTTGAGAAAACGCTTCACTGCTGTCCACAAAGGTTGAACTAGCTTACATTTCCACCAACAGTGTAAAAGCATTCCCTTTGCTCTGCAACCATGGCAACACTTGTTGCTTTTTTACTTTTTAATTATAGCCATACTTACCAGTGTCAGGTGGTATAAAATTGTAGTGTGATTTGCATTTCTCTGATGATTAGTGAGGCTGAGCATTTTTTCAAATGTTTGTTGGCTGCTTAAATGTCTTCCTTTGAAAAGTGTCTGTTCATGTCTTTTGCCCACTTTTTAATGGGGTTGTTGGTTTTCTTATTGTCAATTCCTTTGAGTTCCTTGTAGATACTGGATGTTAGGTCTTCAGTTTTTGTTAGATTCAAAGTTGCAAATACATTTTTCCCCATTCCATAGGTTCTTGCTTTACTCTTGTGATGGTTTCTTTTGCTGTGCATAAACTTTTTAGTTTGGATTTTATCTATTTTTAAAAAGTAACTGAACATGCAAGAAACTCAATAATATTTATTATTGTTATATGCTATCTTGAAGTCTCAGTAACAATGAACTTGGGAAAAAGTATGAGCAGGACAAATAAAAACATGAGTGTTTAAGAGACAATTGTTTGAGGTAAATGCTAATGCAGCTATTGCGGCCCTTTTTTGCGGTGGGGGGAAGTTTACTGCATTGAGTCTTTATGTGAGTTTCTGGATGTGCAAAAAGCTTACAAAAATTATCGTATTTTGATTGATATGTAGTAGGGCAAATAAAGTAAAAAATTAACTAATGAATTTTGGTATGTGTAGTGAGTTTTCACTATATAATCCTTTCAACTTATCTGTATAATGAAGCATCTCATAATAAAATTTTTAGAAAATCTACCTGGTTTTGAAGCACACACATGTATTACATGTATATACACATAAATACATAATCCAAGTTCTTATGGTTCCCTAAGTCTGTTCTGAAATTCATATAAATTCCAGTTAGTTTGGTAGATAATTATGCAAGAAGAAAACTTTTCCTTTTTATTATAAGATACTTTAAGCCTTGTCCCTTTTGATTCCCTAAAAGTGCTGACTTGTTTAAAATAAATTATTTTTCATTATCAAAATATTCCTTCTTCTAAATAAGCTATGGAGAAAAGTAAACACAATTTAGAAGCACTAAATCTGAGGATCTTATAATTGAAGGGAATTGTAAGAGTCATCTAGTTCACCTCTCTTACCAAAGTTAAAATTTTCTTTAGAACTTTAAAATGTTTATCCTGTAATTCGTTAAACTATTTCTGCTCTTTGTTACTATGCAGATCAAATAATGTCTTTCTTCTCCATAATAATGTGCTTGAGAAGATGAATCCAACAACCATATCATTCCCATGTCTGTGTTTTTTTAAGACTACTTTTCTATAGCCATCAACCTAGTTGGTGCTACTTGGTCTCCAGACCTCAAATTATCAAAGTCATCTTCTTTTGGACATGCTGTAATTAATTCAAGTTTATAATAGGGCAGCCAGTCTTAAAGACAAGTGTTTTATAATACTGAGTTTATGACTAAGTAACAATTTCAAGGTGATTTTTTACACTAGTTTCTGTTTGGCATGAGATAAGACGTCAAATTGTGTAATGTCATTTCTCAAATATAAGATCTATTGTCTCTTGTTACTTCATAAAAATACCATCATCATTCATCACTTATTAATGGCCAATATTCTCTGCCTTTTTACTTACTTTTAAAAGTTAATTTGAGGTAAACGATTAGCATATTGTTCATTTTGGGAAAATGCCTTGAGAGTTTCTCTTGTGGTCATATAAATTTGGAGGGACAATAATAGTACCAACTGGAGATAAGCCATCTCTTAACAATAAAAGTGAACACTGAATTGACCACTTTTCCAGAGGTGTTTTGTTATTTTTATTTTTTTCTGGGGGATGGTATCTGATAGAGGCATATTAAAGTTTGAATATTTATGGAAGTTGGGGTGTGAAGCCAATCTTAAAAATTACAATTCATTCAAGAATCAACAGCTTCCATGTTGAAAGTTACTTTGCAATTTTTTAAAGACAGTGACAGCATCTCACAACTAGAATAAAGGATTTTTCAAATATGTAACGTGATGGTGATCTGCATGGAGATCCCCCACTAAAGGGTTACACTTAAACCCACCCGACAACCAAGTCTAAAACAGCTGACTCTACTATGGTGGCTTTCATTTTCCTTCCCATCATGTTCCTGGCCATGTTCTTAGGTAAAAAAGTCACAGTCAATGACTTTCCTTCCAACTATCAAAGTAAAGAGTTAGAAATGTTAGATGATTTAGCAATATTTTGTTAGAAAATTTAAAAACAGACAATCTCCATCAGGCAGACAAATGGAAATGGAAGCGGTACATTTTAGACAATAAATAAATAAATATATATTTATTTAAAGAGGCATAAAAGTAGTGGCTGAGTAAAAAAGAATGAGTTGTTTGGTTTGACTGAAAAAAGAAGGGACATAGGAGTAGGAAAGGAAAGACAAATCTAGTCTAAAAAGATTATGAAAATTTGTAAGTATTAAAGTTTATGTTCTATAAGGAAACTGTTGTGTGCTATGACCCTGAGCTGTATAGTCAAGTAACAAGGTGCTCAAATCCTGTTTTTGTTTTCTATTTATGTGACTTGTGGAACTTGTTTAACTTATTTGAGTCTCAGTTTTCTCATTTCTAAAATGAAAAAAAAAATTCTTCTTATACGTTGTACATAAATTACACAGAGAATAGCATTAGCCACCACTAATTGAGTACTTAGGTTGTTGGTACTCATCATCTCTCTATTTCTTTCTTTTTTAACTTTGTTTTATTATAGAGATGTGGGGTACAAGTCAGGATTAGGTACATAAGTAATGTATATGCAGCTGAGTTTGAGCCTCCATCTGATCCTCACTTCCTCTGGACCTGGTACCTTTTGTGCTCCCTGCTTCCTCCCTTTCCTGGCAGTGTCCTGTGACTACTGATCCCTCCCTTTTGCTTTTGTGGTGAATGTTCAGGTCCCACTTATGAGTGAGAACAAGTGGTATTTGGTTCTTTGTTTCTGTGATAGATTGCTAAGAATTATTGTATCCAATGCCATCCAATTTGCTGAGAAGTCCATGATTCTGTACTTCTTTGTGGCTGTGCAACATTTCATCATGTGTATTTACCACATTTTCTTTATCCAGTCATTTTCAACGGGCATAAAGGTTGGTTGCATGTTTTTGCTATTGTGAATAGTGTGGCAATAAACATATGTGTGTAGGTGTCTTTTTGTGTAGAACGATTTATGTTCCTCTGGGTAAATTCCCAGGAAGGGAATTGTTGGATTGTATTAAAGGTTAATTTTTAGTTTCTTTAGATATCACCACACTATTTTCAATAGAGGATGGACTAGTTTGTACTCCCACCAACAGTGTGGAAGCATCCCTTTTCTCCACACCCACACCAGCATCTATTGTATTTTGCTTTATTAATGATGGCCCTTCTTAGTAGGGTCAGGTGGTATCTCATTTTGGTTTTGATTTTCATTTCTCTGATGATTAGTGAAGTTGAACATTTTTGCATGTATTTGTTGGCTGCTCCTCTGTCTTCTTTTGAGAAGTGTCTATTCATGTCCTCTGTTCATTTTTAATAGGTCTGTTTTTTTTCCCCTTTCAGCTCATTTGAGTTCCTTGTTGATCCTGGATGATAAGCCCTTGCCAGATACACAAGTAGCACATATTTCCCCCCCATTTTGTGGGTTTTCTCCCCACTCTCTTGATGGTTTCTTTTTATGTGACGGTTTCTCTTTGTTGTGCAAAAGCTTTTCAGTTTGATGAGGTTCCACTCATCTATCTTATCTTTTATGGTATATGCTTTTGGGGATTTGATCAAGAATTGGTTGCCTATTTCAATGTGTATAAGGATGTCTCCTGCATTTTCTTCTAAGATTCTTATAGTTTGAGCCTTTATATTTAGACCTTTGATCCATTTAGAGTTGATTTTTGTGTATGATGACAGGTAGGGGTCTTGTTTCATTTTACTGTAGCCAATTTTCTCAGCACCATTTGCTAAATAAGATCTCCTTAGTGGTTGCCATTGATGACTTTGCCATAGATGAGTTGGTTGAGAGATTGAGTTTTGAATTCCAGAATATCTGTCCTATTCCACTGGTCTATCTTGTATCAGTAACAGGTTGTTTTGATTTTTGTAGCTTTATAGTAAAGTTTAAAGTCTGAAAGTGTGACACCTCCCATATTTTTCTTTTACTGAAAATTGTTTTGGCTATTTGCGCTCTTTTTAATTTTCATGTGAATTTCTGTATTTTTGTTTCCAGGTCTGAGAATGATATTGATAATTTGATGGGCATTGCACGGAATCTGTAAAATGCCTTGGGTAGGATGGACATCTTGAAAATAGCAATTTTTCCAGTCCATTAGCCTTTCTAATTCCTTAGGTTTAATGTTAGGATGTTTACTTGTGATTCTTCAGGCTTCTTCATGTGTGTGCAGAGCTATAAATTTCCCTGTTAATACTGATTTCATGGCATCCCAGAGATTCTGATAGAATGTGTCCTTTAAAAAAATTTGTTTCAAGGAATCTTTTAATTTCTATCTTGATTTCTGTGTTGATCCAGGAGTCATTCAGTAGTATGTTGTTTAGTGTCCATGTCTGTGTGTTTTGGGAGGATCTTGATGGTAGTGATATTTATTTATTTATTTATTTGTTTATTTATTTTTGTTTTTGAGTTGGAGTCTCACTCTGTCTCTCAAAAGGAGTGCAGTGGCTGCTCCCGGCCACCTCAGCCACGCCTGCTGGGCTCTGGTTATCCTTCCGCCTCAGCCTTCCGAGTGGCTGGAACTACAGGCGCGTGCTACCATGCCCGGCTAATTTTTTGATTTATTGTAGAGATGAGGTCTTGCAAGTTGCCCAGGCGGGTCTCGAACCCGTGGGCTCAGGCAATCCACTCACCTCAGCCTCCCAAAGGCGCGAGATTACAGGCTGAGCCACCAAACCTGGCTGATATTTATTCTTATTCCACTGTGATCTGAGTAGATGTATGGAATTATTTAAATATTTTGGAATTTGTTTATGCTTGATTTGTGTCCAGGAATATAGTCAATCTTGGAGTATATTCCATGTGCTGATGAGTAGAATACATGCTGTATATTTGTTGGGTGAAGTGTTCTGGAGATGTCTATTAAGTCCATTTGACTGAGTGTTGAGTTGAGGTTCCATATATCCTTATTGATTTTTTGCCCTGATGTGCTATCTAGTGTTGTTAGTGGGGTATTTAAGTCTCCAGTTATGATTGTGTGTGAGTCACCGTCCTTTTATACTTTACTTAATAGTTGATTTATAAAACCTGGTGCTCTTAGTTGGGAGTGTATATGTTTAGGATGGACATTTCTTTCTGTGAATTGAACATTTTATCAATATGTAGTGTCTTTTTGTATTCTTTTTAAGTTTTGATAGGTTGAAAGCTGTATTATTTGATATTAGAATAGTTATTCTTGCCTTCCTCTGTTTTTTATTTGCTTGAAAGTTCATTTTCCAGCCTCCAACTTTGAGTCTATAGATGTCTTTTGTAGTGAGATGGGTGTCTAGATGTTGGGTTTCTTATATAATGCCTTGTAGGGGTTTTCTGAATTTTTTTTGCTTGAATGGTCGTGTCTCTGGCAAGATGGGGAAAGTTCTCCTGGATGATCTCATGGAATGCTTGTTCCAAGGTGCTCTCCATTTTTCTTTCTGCTTCAGGGATACTAATCAGGCATAGATTTGGCCTCTTGATATAAGTGCACAACTCTTGGACGCTTTGCTCCTTATTTTCGAGTTTGGTTCTTTTTTCTATGTTTTTAACAGATTGGGTTAATTAAATTTTTTGGCCTTCAGGCTCTGAAATTCTTTCTTCTACTTGGTTAATTCTGCTTTCCATGCTTGTCAGTTTGTCATTTATTTCATGAATGGAGTTTTTTATAGCCAATTTCTTTTTTTTTGGTTTTTGTTCATTCTTTCCATCCACACCCTGATCTTTGTGGCTGGTTTCTGAGGCCCGTCATTCTGAGAGGTTTCCATTGTTTGAGCCCCGAAGGCTGTTTTTTTTGGGGGGGGTACCGTTTCTTTAGGACTTTGGGGATTGCCTGTGTTTTCCTATTGAGTTTTCTTCATTTGTAATAGACCTATTTTCTCTTTCTGTAATTCCATTACAAAGTGAGAGAGAGAGAGATAACTTTTCACTCTTGTTTTTAGCTCAACCCACTATGCTTGCCTGAGCAGAGCTTTCGGATTTGTTCAGGGGTGGTAGGCTGTGCTGTCTATTTGCAATGTTAAGACCTAAATAAAGTGGAAGGAGGGAGCTAGAATTTAGAAACTATGTCTGGGTCACAGAGTTCTCTGACATTAGGCTGGTGCCCCCTCCACACAATATCTTCATGCACGGATATGTATGTGTATCCCCTAAGTCTAAGATAAGGTAAAAGAAAATAACAGAAAAAATGAGAAGAAAAAATGTTAAAAGAGGAAAGAGGAAAGAAGAAAAAAAAACACTTAGGAAAAAAATTTTTTTTGAGCGCTGAGCTCCCTCTTGCGGCAGATCCTGCAACTGCTGGCTTGCTATCCACTGCTACATTTGTAGGGGTTGCTTCTCCGTGTCCTACGGCCCTGTGATTGCTGCTCAGCAAGGGGTGTGGGGGGTGCCAGCATGCTCTTAACTTCTACAGAGCCTGGTTTGCTCCTGCGATAAGGGGCACCTGGCCTCCACTCCTGCCCTCCTGATCTCTGTGTGGTCAAGAGGATCCTCTCTGGTTGTGTAGGGTTTCACCTGGCAAACATGTTCAGAATGTCTCCTATATCTGGTGTCTGGATCCCCACTCTCTGTTCTGTCTTATGAAAGAGGCACCAGATTGTCTCTTCCCCAGGTGCTGGTGGCAGACGTGTCATATGGGTTCACCCCACAGGAGAGCCTTCTCATCATGGAAACTGTTCCTGGCTTTGCTTGGGCTTGGCTTCCTCAGCTTCACCCTGACCAGGTTCCATCCTGTGTGTAACTGACATTTCTCTCGCTGCTCCGGGGAGGGGAGTGAATCAGTTCAGCACTCACCACTACCATTTTCAGGCTGCATCCTCCTCTTCAGAGCACTCCAGTGGCCCTGCGGCTGGGTCATGAGGAGGAATGGGATACAGGGAATCCTCCTCCCACTGTGTCTTTCTGGAGACAATAATTAATCCCAGAGAGATGTGGGGTTGGTTCCCTGTCCTCTTGGCATTGGTCTGCTGCTTCACAATGTGCACCCTGGGGCATTTCTCCGCCCAGGCTTCAGGACAATGGTGGAGTGTCCGCAATGGTCTACTCCGGTGAATCTCAGCCTCATTCCCGTCACAGCCTCTGTTGCTAGGATATTTCCAGACACCTCTCTCGGCTCCCCACACTCCCATTTTTTTGTCTCACTGCAACCTGCTCGGTTTCTCTCACGTTCACAGTTGCAGTGGTATGCCCGGTTTGGGGGTGGGGGTGACAATTCCATCCTCATCAGATACCACAGTCTACGGGCAGTTCCCAATGGTGGTGGGGTCATGTGGCCCAGCCTAGCGCTGAAGGTGGTGGTGGTGAGGCTGGGTTCTAAGTGGCAGCTACTCCCTGTGGCTTCCTGATGATAAAGGATATGCTAGTCTCAGAAAAAGAGGCTTGCTCTTGTGCCACAAGAAGAACTGGGGTCCGAGCCAGGGCAGTGTTGGCTGCTTCATTAGGAAAGCCTGGGCCACCGGTCCCCAAGTCTCCACTCAGACACTTGCACACCTACTTACACACACACACACACACACACACACACACACACACACATATACAATTCGTCCTTGCACACATTCACACATTCACTCATTCAGAGACTCACACACTCCTGTCTCTGGTGCTATCTTTTCAGAACTCTATTACTCTTTAATTTTTTGAAGATATCTTTTTTATCTTTCTCTAATGTTCATAATTTTTTTGTATTCTTCCACTTATATTGTTATTTTAGATTCTGTATGTTTTGTCCTGATTTCTGTTTTAATATAAAATTGCAATACTATACTTAAAACTTTTCAAATACAATTATATTTTAAATTTCACATATAGCTTAATAAATGCACATCTGATTCATGGCTATCCACCATTATATTATAAAGGAATACATTATTTTCATGTGTACATCAAATAATTACAAAATTTAACCACATATTGAAGTAAAACAAATTTTAAAAGATTTCAGAAAGTAATGCACTTCTCTTAAAAAATTATGATTTTTATAATGAGTTGAATTCCATCCTCCAAAACTAAATATGTTGAAGTCCCCATCTCAAATACCTCAAAATGTGGTTTCATTTGTAATTAAGGTCATTGTAGATGTAATTAATTAAGCTAAAATTATGTCATCCTGGAGAAAGGAAGTCTGCTAATACAATATGACTGGTGTCTTTATAAGAAGATGGCTATGTGAAGATATCTATCTATATCTAAATATACATCACCTTCATCTATATCTACCTGTATCTATCTATCATCTATCTGTCTAGAGAGAATATCATGTAATGACAAAGACAGATACCAGAGTTATGCAAGGAGAAGAATGCCCAGGATTGTCATTAAATCATTAGAAGTTAGAAAGGGCAAGGAATGATTCTGCTATAGATTTCAGGGGAAGCATGCACCTCCTGACATCTTGATTTTGGATTTCTGACCTCTAGAACTGTGAGACCATAGATTTCTCTGATTTTCTGTCACCCATCTTGTGTCAGTTTGCTATGACAGCCCTAAGAAACAAATACATGAGTCAATGAAGAAATAGTAATAAAATTAGAAAATATTTTATACTAAATTATAATGGAAATTATATGTATAATGTTTAATGAATATCTGTAATATGTATGTGCATAATGTTGAGAGGTAAATTTATAATTTCATAATATATACTAAAGAAGAAAAAAACTGAAAATCAAAGATCTAATTTTCATATGCAGAAGTTTGGCATAATCAAAACCAATGGAGGTAAATGGAAAAAAATAATTAGTAAAAAAATTAAAACATATAAGGAAGAGAATAAAGTTGAATGTCAATAATTTGAAAAGATGAATAAACCCCATACAAGACTGGTAAAAAAAGAAAGAGAAGAAACAAATAATAAACATAAAAATAACAAAGGGAACAATTCCATATATCCTACAAATATCTATAAATTAAGAGGACACACACTTACATATTTATGAAAAGAGTTGTGAAATGTAGCATACTGGATTAATACAAGAACATAAAAATATATGAATCTGCCTGAATAACTTAAGAAATTAAATTTACAATTTCAAACTTTCACATGTAAACACACACACACACACACACAACAACAACAACAACAACAACAGCCTCAATAATGCTTCTTAAGCCCAGGTGATTTTATTGCTAAATTTTCCTAAACATTTGAAAAACAAATAAAAAACCCACCAACCTTACAAAACTTCTCCCAGAAAATAGAGGACAATACTTACTAAAACAGTTTATTAAAGCATCAAAACTTGGATAATAATACATGAAAAAGGTATTTTAAAAGTGTTTCAGTGGCATGTAGAACAAAACCTAGCATTATGACATATTTGACATTGAGAACCAGAAGGAGATGGCCAATATTTTTCCATAAAAATGGAAAAACCTACAAATTACAAGAAGCTCAAGAAATCCCCCTGAAGATACACACAGAAAAATCACACAATGGTATATCATAATCAAATTGCTGACGAGCAGTAGGAGGAAAAAAATTTAGAAGAAGCCAGCTGGTGAAAACTTATTTTAAAAAATTTTATTTGATCATATATTTCTTGTCACATATGTATGAAGCCTAGAAGAATTTGTACAGTACTGAAAAGAGTATAGCTAAATTTTATACCCAATAAAAACATACTTCCTATTTGCAGTCAAAATGGTGATTTCAGAAAAACAAAAACTAGAGAAATCATTGCCAGAAAACTTGAATTAAAAGAAGAATTAAGCCGGGCTCGGTGGCTCAGCCTGTAATCCTGCGCCTTTGGGAGGCTGAGGTGAGTGGATTACTTAAGCCCGCAGGTTCGAGACCCGCCTGGGCAGTAAGACCTCATCTCTACAATAAATCAAAAAATCAGCCGGGCGTGGTAGCGCGTGCCTGTAATTCCGGCTACTTGGAAGGCTGAGGTGGAAGGATCACTGGAGCCCAGCAGGCGAGGCTGTGATGGCCAGGAGCGACCACTGCACTCCAGTCTGGGAGACCGAGTGAGACTCCAACTCAAAAAAAAAGAAGAAGAATTAAGAAACAAATTTCAGCAAAAGTAAAAAGTAACTTATGGTCACACAAAGCAATAAAAAGGGTTTGCAGTGGCAAACAGGTGTGTAAATATAAAAGACATGTTTTTCTCAGATAAAAAAAGTATTCACTATAAAATTGGCTGTTAAAAGCAAAAATACATCAGTTTTGTTGTGAATTTTCTATGTAGAAGTAAAAGCAGTTTAAAAGACTGGAGGTTATCCTGTTGTAAAGTTCTTACATTATATGTACAGTTTTATGATGAAAAAGTTGAGGATGCATGCTGTAAACCTTGAACATTCACTTAAGTAGTGAAACAAAAGGATGCAAAATTTGGTAGATTTTCTTGAAAACATCCTTCTCAATTTGCTTTATGGTTTTCCTCAATTTCAGATTCCTAAAATAATTGATTCAGAAAATGATAATGATCATTTATTTTAAGAAGATAATTGCTGAGCTGGTCATTTTATTATTCTGAAATACTGTTTTTCACTCTCATTATCTTTAAAAATTTTAAATTCCATATCTCAGCCAAACATGGTGACTTAAAGCCTGTAAACCCAGCACTTTGGGAGGCTGAAGCAGGAAGGTTGCTTGAGCCCACAAGTTGAAGACCAGCAGGGCAACATAATGAGACCTCATGTCTAAAAAAAAAAAAAAATCTGATGGCATGTGGTGGCATGTGCCTATAGTCTCAGCTGCTCAGGAAGCTGAAATGAGAGGACAGTTTGAGCCCAGGAGTTCAAAGCTTTTTTGAACCATGATGCCATGATTGTACCACTGGGCGACAGAGTAAGATCCCTCTTCAAAAAGAAAAATTTCCTTATCTGAGGCAACATCTTTATTATAAAGATGATTATTTTTTCTCTTCTTTACAATTAAACTGAATAGCTAGAAAATAATCTCTTTATTTATTTACTTAATTAGGTATACAAATGTTCATTGTGCAGTTACCCTTGTTGATGAGGTGTGCTCCCACTTCCCCTGGCCGTTTCTCATTACTGCCAATCCCTTTCTTATAGTATAATGAAAATTGTTTAAGGTCTGCTTATGAGTGAGAACATGTGGTACTCAGTTTTTTGTTTCTGTGAAAGATCACTCAGTATTATATAGACTCTAAGTCCATCCAAGTTGCTGTGAGATTCATAATTTTGTCCTTTATGACTGTGTAATATTCCATCGTGTGTATGTACCACATTAAAAAAAATCCAGTCCTCTTTAGATGGACAGCACAGTTGGTTCCATGTTTTTGATATTGTGAATAATACTGCAATAAACATGGGAAAACTGACTAACCACATGCAGATGAAACTAGATTCCCTACCTATCCTTATCACTGTACACAAAAATCAACTCTAAATGGATCAAAGACCTAAATGTAAAACTTCAAAGCATAAGAATTCTAGAAGAAAATGTAGGAAATACACTTATACACATTGGAGTAGGCAATCAATCTTTGATCAAATTCTCAAAAGTAAATGCCATAAAAGCAAAGATAGACAAATGGACCCCATCAAACTGAAAAGTTTTGCTCAGCAAAAGAATAGAGGGACAACAAACAGAATGGGAAAAATGTTAACTATGTATCTGACAAAGGCCTAACATCGAGGATCTACAAGGAACTCAAACGAAGTGAACAGAAAAAAAAACCCTATTAAAAAGTGGGCAGAAGACACGATCAGACAATTTTCAAAAGAAGATATGCAAGCAACCAACAGATACATAAAAAAATGCTCAGCCTCACTAATTATAAAATAAATGCAAATCAAAACCACAAGGAGATACCACCTAACCCCAGTAAGGATGGCCATCGTTAATAAATCAAAATACAACAGAGGCTGGCCTGAGTGCAGAGAAAAGGGAATGGTCCTACACTAATGGTGGGAGTGCAATCTAGTGCAACCTCTATGGAAAGCAAGATGACAATTCCTAAGAGAACTAAAAATTGACAGTCCAAACAATCCAGCAATTCCTCTTCTGGGAATATACACACATAAATTGTTCTACAAAAAAGCACCTACACATGCATGTTTATAGCCACACTATTCACAACATTAAAAACATGGTACCAACCCTATTGCCCATTGAAAGTGGACTGGATAAAGAAAATGTGGTACATATACATGATAGAGTATTAAACTGCCATAAAGAAGGAGAAAATCTTGAACTTTGCGGCAAATTGGATGGAACCGGAGACCATCAAACTTAGTGATCTATCACAGAAACAAATAACTGGATACCACATATTCCCACTCATAAGTGGGACCCGAACGTTAATCACATTTGCACAAAGGAAGTATCAGCAGTCATCACTGGACAATTCCAGGGAAGGGGGGCTACATGTAACAATACAAAAAGTACCTGATCCTAAACTGGGGAAGTCAAGTCCATTTGGAGGCCCAAATTCCACCTGCATACAACCTACTTGTACAGCTAATCTTGACTTGTACCCCACATATTATAACAAAATAAAATAAGGCACAGAGAAGAAATAAAATTGGAAGTAAAAAAGATACAAAGGATCAGCAAAACAAAATCTGTTTCTTTGATTAGCACATTTTTAGCTAGTCTGACTAAAAAAAAGAGAAGATACAAATAAATAAAATCAGAGATACAAAAAGAGTACCACTGATACCACAGAAATACAAATAATTATTAGATTGTAATAAACAACAATATGCAAATAAATTGAAAAAAATCTAGAAGAAATAGATAAATTTTAGACATCTATAACAAACCAAGATTGAGTGATGAAGAAATAGAAATCCTGAACAGATTAATAATGATCAAGAGACTGAAGTATTAGTGAAGAGTTGCTATCAAGAAAAAGCCCAGGACCTGATGATTTCATTGTTGAATTTTACCAAATATAAATTGCTACCTAAGTATCAATGAGTTCTTTCCTTATAGTACACCTTGACTTAAAGGGCTCAAAGTTAGCACAACAAATTGGATGAACAAGGAATGCTAAATTTCTTGCATCCCACAATAATGGAGGTTGAGCTCCTGAAGGAAAAACTAATTTAGCTGAAGTTCTTGAGTTATAGCCAGACAAAGAACTAAAATGTGCATTACTCATTCTAACCTCTGTTTCAACTTATGCAGTGTTGCAAAAGTGCAAAGGCAATCCACTGATGTTACTTTAAGAATGCGTTTGTAACATACTGTGTTTTATTTTGCCAGTTTAAGAATTTTAAACTCTATAAAAGTAACTGCTCCATTCCAAAATTACAGCAGTTTTATTCTGAAATTTCTAAGACGTGAAATTTACTCTCCAGAATAAAGAGAAAATGCCCAAACAACGATGAAAATAAATGTGATCTTTGATGAGAAGAAGGGCATTTTATTGAGTCTGTCCTAAGAAACACTTAGGAATGTTTGTAACAATGGTGCATGCCACATTGAATAAACAAAAATAATATAGATCCCAATTTTAAATACTTTGCTATTTCTAAAGACAGCACTCCAACTTTCTAAATTTCTACCTAGAGAGTATTTCTTATCACCTTTCCTCAAATCTATGATTCAACAAGATATAAAATGTCATCATGATATATACATCTGTTTCTATATCTATCTATCTATCTATCTATCTATCTATCTATCTATCTATCTATCTATCTATCTATCTATCTATCTTTAGAGAGAGAAATGAGAAAACTCAGAGAAATAACTGTTAACAAAATGGAAACAGTTGATTACTCTTCCAGCTTTTCTGTTAGTTCAGGAGTTCTGTTTCATTAAAAAACTGAGTATCTGAGCCTTAGCTATTTTTTTTTAGAAAATAGAACCGGTTATTTCTGGAAAGATAGGATCTGGAACAGTCCTCACAGCAATGGTACCCAACAGTACTATCTCCTTAGATTGCCCACATGACCTACCTCACACGGAGAACTAGTTTTGAGGCTGACAGCTCCAGAAATGGTGGCTATCTCATTTACCTTTTTAATCAGCCATCTATCTCCCTCCAGCTAACTCTATTTTACCGATCTGTGAGTAAGGAGCTTGATGAGAGTAAGACAGATAGCCCAAGGCAGGTATGACAGAGGTATTTTGCATCCTACCTGGAGTCATGCGGTACCTCATAGACACTTAATAGATTTTCCTTGAGCAGGATTATTGGGGACAATTTGATCTGATGAAGCCAGAAGTATGAGGAAAAGAGAAGGTAATAAGTATAGTTGTAGATCCTAAGATAGAAAAAAATGTAAACTCTTTCTAAGCAGGTGAATTGAAAAGGGACAAGAGAATCAAGTGGGAGAAATAAGAACAAGTTTATGAATAATAATTAGACATAGGCCTAAGTCTTTAGCATTAAAAATTATGTGCATGTTAGAATCACAGAGAACTTTTAAACATGATGAATGTTCTGTCCTGCCATCAAAATTGTGAATCAATTGCTAGTAGATGAGCTCTGGGCATTGGCATGTTTTAGAAGTTTCCAGATTAGTCTCATGTGCAGTCAGATTTGGGGAAGCTTGTCTAGAGAACAGGATGCAAATATATGGATCAAAAGCGTGTGAGGCCAAAGTTGTGAAGTTGTTACCAGATGCAGCAATGCCTTAAATTGTGTGGTAAAAATTTTTTCTTTACCTCAGAAGTAATTTGGGGGACACTGGAGGTCTTTGAAGAAAGGAAAATATTTATTCCACTATTCTGTTATTTTCTTCCTAATTAATGTCTTCACAGTCTTACATTATGGGAAGAAGATTGACAAATGAAAGACCTCAGTACGTATTTCATCCCATACAGAGTGACATGACTCAATCTTTAATCTTTTAATTTACATTTTTATTGTAATTGTGAGAATTATTATATCTATCTTATGTATTAGTGATAATGTTAGGGACAAAATATTTAAACTGTCTGTATTTAAATTTTGTGTTTAGGGGGTTTTTGTTATCCTAATCCAACCTGCCATTTTTAGCAGTAAGGAAACCCAGGATTTAGAAAAAAAATTGATACAAGTGATGTTTCATGCCAATTTAATTGAAGAACTCAAATCTGTGAAATGCAGAAAGTGCTTCTTTATTACAGTAGAGTGAGTGTTATGCTTAGACTGTCTCTGTCAATTACTTAGACATCTTCAGAGATACCTGTGTCTCACCATTTCTTCTGGTGCAGGACATTTGAAAGAAAACTAAACTGAAGCCTAGAGTTTCTGAGAATTTCTTTATATTTCTTGCACTGGACTTCTCTTATATGTAGTCATCAGCAGTATTTAAGAGAAAGATAAATTGTCTATGACTCATAACAGGCTATAGGCATTGCACATTTTAAAAAATTTTAGAGTTGTGGGGTACAAGTGAAGATTTACTTCAAAAGTAGGTTGAAAGCAGGTGAAGTTTGAGCTTCTAGCTGGTCCTCTCTCCCCAGTAGTGGACTGGCTACCCATAATATAACCATGTGCTCCCTTCCTCCTCTCTCTCTCCCTCCCCTAGCAGTGCCCAGTATCTGCCAATCCAGCTCTTATGCCAGTGTGGCTAGTGTTCACACTATGAGTGAGTACATGTGGCATTCAGTTCTTTGTTTCTGTGATAGCTCACTTAGTATTACGGTCTCCAATTGTATCCAAGTTGCTGCAAAGGTCATGATGTTGTTTTTCTTTATGGCTGCATACTATATCATTGTGTATAAGTACCAAATTTTCTTTATTTAGTCTACTTTTTATGGGCATCTGGGTTGGTTCCATATTTTGTGGGCATTTTTTTTTGGTCCAACTTCTGGGACTTCTACTACCCACATTCTCAGCTAAGATTTATTTTTTAAAAAAGGTTCTGTTCTAGGGTTGTTTGCTGTCTATGCCATTTTTCAAAATTGAGTCCTTGGAGACAGGATCACTGGCTTCATCCCATGGGTATTTAGCCTGTGTCTTGTCTTCTTCTTCATCTCTTTTGCTTCAGATTGTACAGGGCTTGCTTTGGACATGTTAAAGTCCCGAGGAGAGATCCTCTCCTTTCATCTCACAGTGCAATGTTTTGGTCTAAGATTTCTGAAATTTACAAAGAATTCCCTGATCCCTTCTGCGCTAACTCAGAGATGGAAAGGGTCAGCATTTCCCCAAAGTATTTGGTCACCGGGTGCATCCTTGGGTTCTTGCTTAATATTGGGACCAAAGGAATCCTTCTTTCACCCAATGACATCAAGAAATAGAAGAGCAAGCAAAGGAATATATAGAGAAAGGGGCCACCAATTAGCCTGTTGGCAACTCGTGTCAGAACATTAAGAATTAAAGAAGGACACAGTTTACCTTCTCTGGCTACCATCTAAAAAACTATGGAAGGAAAGGTGAATCTCTCTCGCCAAAACCAGAGGCTCATCCTTATAAGACACAAGATCAGAGGGTGCTTGTTACATTTATAAAACATAGGGAACAAAGATTAAAACTGCTCAAATTTCTTCATGCCTAGGGATTGTTGCAAAAGAGGAAACAGCAAGTGGAGATGGCCAGTTTCCTACAGTCAGGCCTCACTGTCTGACCTCAGGCACAAATGGGGCTCAAATCCATGACCTTCAATTTATAAGAATGGTGCCTAATGTCTTGGCCACCACACTGAAAACCACAATATCTTTTGATCTTCATTTGTGTGTTTTGTATTTGTAAAGCTCTGTATTTTAAATAAGTCCAATGGTAAAATTCAATCCCATCCTGGCAGATAGCCCACTGGGAAGAATTCTGGAAGACTAGAAACAGTTTGGTTCTCCACATATAACAAAGAGACAAATGATTTTTTACTGTAATATTGCATAGTCTATGCACCCTTTGGGTTCCAGGGACAAGTCATTTGTTAAGGTTCTTTGAATTTTACACTATTTTTATAATTAGAGTTATTTTGCCAAAGGGCAGGAGAATTAGGAAAAATTCCCTATGTTCAGTCTTATATGCAGTTATATGACCAGGATGCCAAAACAGATGGAAACAAACTAATGGTCCCGAGTAAAATAAAAGTAAACAATGATGCTAAAAGAAATGAGGAAAAATATATGAAAACAGGCAATTATTAGAAACTTTAGTGAGGTGGAGCATTGTTTCATGTGTCTGTTGACTGCTTGTGTGTCATCTTTTGAGAAGTGACTGTTCATGTCCTTTGCACACTTTTTGATTGGGTTGTTTGTTTCAGTTTTTTTGTGTTCCTTGCAGATCATGGATATTAGGTCTTTGTCAGATTCATAATATGAAAATATTTTTTCCATTATGTAGGTTGTCTATTTACTCTCTCGATGGTTTCTTTTGCTGTATAAAAGCTTTGTAGTGTGATGAGGTCCAGTCTGTCTATCTTAGCTTTTGTAACATTCACCTTTGGAGACCTGGGCATGAATTCACTGCCCACTCTATGTTCAGAAAAGCATTTTCTAAGTTTTCTTCTAGGATTTTTGTAGTTTGAGGTTTTACATTTAGGTACTTGATCTATTTTAGGTTGACTTTTGTATGTGGTGATAGGTAGTGATCCAGTTTTTTCTTCTGCATGTGGCAAGCCAGTTTTCCCAGCACCATTTGCTAAATATGATCTCCTTTTCCCAGTGATCATTATTGGTGGCTTTGTCAAAGATGAGTGACTGATGTACCATGTTTTTACTTCTGGAATCTATGTCTTGTTCCACTGGATTACATGCTTATTCCTGGAACAATATCATGCTGTCTTGGTTACTGTAGCATTTAATGTGGTACCTTCTGGTTTACTCCCTTTGCTAAGGATTTTTTTTGGTTATTCAACCTCTGTTTTGTTTCCATATGAATTTCTGTATTGTTCTTCTTAATCATTAGCAAAATGCAAATCAAAACTACACAAGGAGAGGTTGGGAAGATGGTGACCGAGCCAGTTGGACTATGCAAGTCCTGGGGTGGGTGAATGAGTGTATGAAAAATTTCGTGTATGTGCAAGTGAGTGGGTGGGCATGTGAGTAGCTGATTGAGTGAGAACTAAGGAGTTAGGTGCCTGGGCTCTCCTGGTGCAGTGGCTGGTGCTGCAGCTGCTGGGGGATTCCCGGGATGCAGAAGTCAAGTACCATTTTTAAAAAATCCACAAAACAGTTACTGGGAAGAAAATGCTGGGAGAGACTGACTAAGTGGGGGCTCATGAACAAGTGACCAGGGGGCTGGAGCAACAGCTGGTGCTGCAGCTTCTCTACTTGGTCTCTGGCTCTTCCCAGGTCACAGAAACCAAGTGCCATTTTTTTCAAATGGACAAAAGTTTTCCTGTGAAGAAGTGGCAGGGAGAGATACTGCCATAGGCTCTGTCTCACCCCTGCAGCAGGAGAGACTTCCATCTCCAGGCTTTGCCTCACCACTTCAGCACCTGGCCCGGCACTGGGAGAAGGGGCTGCAGAGGGAGCCCAGAGGTAGAGTCACACCAAAGAGGATATGAAGGCAGAGCAGGAAAGTGCTCTGACTTGCTCACCATGGAGCAACAGACCCAATCTCTCTGACTGACAGATCAGCTATTCAGTGGTTGATCATGACACAGAGCGAGTATCCTGAAAGCACAAACTTTGGAGGGACCCGAGGAATGCTGAATACCAGTCACCCCACCCCCTACGCTAATCCAGCAGCAGGACAAAGGGTGTGGCCAGAAAAGGACAAGGAACAACTCCAAAGAGATCAGTGGTGAATCCAGGGCTGACCCAAACCCCCTCCTCCTCAGCAATCCTCTGAACATCAGACTTACACAGCTGGGACCCACACAACTGAGAGGGACAAACCCAGGCAGAGCCTGGACATCAATCACAATAGGAGAACTCCATTCCAAGATAGGCCTGGCTGGGGCACCCCCCATGAGTACATACCTGGGGAAGATACAATCTTGCACCTCCCAACTGGAGGAGATCTCCCTGACAATATGAGAGTGTGAGGGGAGGCTGCAGCCCCACCCACCTCCAGTGCTCCTCCTCCTTCCCTGATCAGGACACTGGGGAGAGAGTGAAAGAAGTGGAAGCTTAGCAGGAGAGACCAGATTAGAGGAACAATTGCAGAACCTGCCACAAGAAGGTAGGCTTTTAATTTTTAATTTTTAAATTTTTTTGCCTGTTTGTTAGTTCATCTATCTTTCAAATTATTTTCCTTTATGTATGAATGTGTAAGTGAGGTTTTGATCTATATGTCTGAATCCCCCAACTTTTTTCTTTTCTTTTTCTGTTTCTTTCTTCTTTTGTTTGTTGTTTTCTGTTTATGTGTGTATGTGAATGATTGAGTGTCCATCTTTCAATTTTACTGTTGTTGTTGGTTTATTTTTGCACTTTTGTTCTTTTTTTATTTTTAATTGATTAAAGTGTGTGTCAATATATGTGTGAGTGTTCAATCTGAATTCCTTTTTTTCCAATGGTCTTTCTGTTTTTATTATCCATTTACTTTGTGCTAGGTGTGTGTGTGTGTGTGTGTGTGTGTGTGTGTGTTCAGTTTTCTTTGTTGTTGTTGTTTGTGTTGTTTCACTTTGTTGTTATTCCTGTTGGTTTAGGGGTGTGTGCTATGTCTGTGTGTGTATGTGTTCAATTGTTTTTTGTGTTGGTTTCAAATTGAATCATCATACAGAGTGGTGGTGGGGAGTGGGTCTCAGGGAACACATACCACAATCAGTGATCATTGTAATTTGCAAGTAGTTTCTGAATTCTAGCACCCCATCCCTGACCTTATTAGACTTTCAAAAACTACAAGGGACAGCAAAACTTCCCACCCACAGTCCTATTTCAAAATAGAACAAATCCAGAACACAGATCAGGGAAGGTTAAGGCCTGAACAAACATCTGAAGGGAAAGACTCTCCAACTGACACTGAATAATAGAAATAAAGAGAAAAATAAGATTTCCGGCAAGATAGTGATGGGGCAGCATGGTCTGTCAGACCCTCTGTGAAAGAGAACACTCATAAAGACCCTAGCTCTCTCCCACGGGCTGCAACTCCCATCTTTGGCAGCCTGTTCTTCACAGGGAGCTCAGCCGCCGCCACTGCCACTCCTCAAACATCAAAGCAGTCTGGGCTGCCACCGAAGCTGCAGATACCACCATGGTGGTCATTGCCCACCCATGCCTGAGGCAACCCATGACTTCGGACCGTGAAGCCCCTGCAAACAGGATCTTCTGAGATTGCCACTGCTGTGGCTGCTGCTCCTACTGACACTGCCATGCCACACCCCATGCCTGGAGCCAGGCCTCTGGAGATCCCCCAGAGTATGGAGGTGGCCGCTGCTGGTTGCGGATCGATCACTGGCTCCTTCCACTCTGGACTGCAGGTTACAGCAGCTGCATATAAAGATCTACTGGAGCAGTGAGATAGCACCAACTGCTGGGGATCCAAGGTAACAACATCAAAACGGGGATGACAGGTGCTCTTCCCCCTTGATAAATAAACAAGGCCAGGTCTCAGTAATAGACTGGGCAGGGAGCCCATATCTGAACTGTTCTTCACAGCAGGCCAGAGGTAACTGACCCTAACTGTGAACAAAGCTACCAGCCTGCAAAGACAACTAGAAATCAGAACTGTAAGGACATTGGACTTAAAGGAAAAGTCTCAGAGTGTGCTTGGTTGGTTCTGTTAGTTTACTAATTTAATCTATTCCTTTTCTTCTTTTTTCTTTTTTTTTATTATTTCTCTGTAAACCCCATCTTTGTGTAGAAGACTAGCACACCAATAAGGAGGTTGGTTAGCTTGTGCATTAGTATCATTGTATGCTTTAGTTTTTTATATGGTTGTTGGTTAGTTTTCTTTTCTTTTTTTTTTTGTTGGTTAGTTTTCAATCGTGGTTATTGTTTTTCTTTTTGCTTGTTTCAGTATTTGTGTCTCTTTTCACTTGCCAGTCAGTACACTCATCTGTTTTCCCTCTCACTCCTCTCTTTCTCTACTCCCTTCTTCCCCCAGCTGCCTGCTCCATTCTCCCTTTGTTAACCTCATTTTGCTTTCAGGGAGTAAACCTACAACCCCATTGCATGGACGGATTCCAAGGCAGTGGGAAGTGGGTTTCAGACTATCCACCTGTTGGTGGATGCCGGAATCTGCAGAGAGATTTTGAATCAAAGCTCCCCCCTTAATTAAATCTCAAAACTGCAAAAAGGACTGCCCTCAAAATACAGTTCAACTCCAGAACTGAACAAAACAAGAGGAAATATATTAGGAAGAATAGGAGATTGAACAAACAGAAGTAAAAGCAACCCCTCCACCCCTGAATAACAGAATTAAAGAAGACGGGGAAGTGGAGGGAAGGGAAAAGTAGGGAGGAAAAATCTACACAAATGAAGAAAAACCAAAAGAAGAATATAGGTCTTACACAGATCCTGGTAGGTCAGACACTGAGAAAACAGACTTTGGAACACAAACAATGAAGAGCCCCCAGAAAGACTGGTCACAAGCAACAAACCCAGACATCAAGACATTAATAGAGAGAATAAAAAAAATTGAGGTGAGACAAGAGGAAAATAGGAAGGAGCTAATGACAGAAATAATAGCAGTAAAGAATACTGTGATGGAAATAAATAACAAACTAATAATCATGGAAAGCAGAATTAGCCAAGCAGAAGAAAGAATCTCAGAAAGACCAAAATACAGAACTAACCCAAGCTATCAAAAACACAGAAAAGACACTTAAAAAGACAGAACAAAACCTTCAAGAGACGAATTATTACTTCAAGAGACCCAGTCTAAGAATAATTGGCCTTCCTGAGTCAGAGAGAAAGTCAGAGGTCACACTGGAACAAACATTTCATGAAATTATTCAAGAAAACTTCCCTCATCTCATCAGTGATGCAAAAATTCAAACACAAGAGATTCAGAGAACCCCTGTAAGACAATCAAATGAGAAGACCAGCTACCAGACCCATAATAATTCACCTAAACAAAGTAGCTATAAAAGAAAAAATCCTAAAGGCAACAAGAGAAAAAGGCCAGACTACCTCCCAGGGAACACCAATTAGAATACCAGCAGATTTTTCTACAGAAACCCTCCAGGCTAGGAGAGCTTGGAGCCCTGCCTTCAAAGTTCTAAAAGATAAACAATTTCAACCAAGAATAACCTACCCAGCCAAGCTAAGCTTCATCAGTGAGGGAGAATTGAAATCTTTCCCAGATATTCAATTCCTAAGAAACTACACTGACACCAGACCACCTCTACTAGAAACACTTAAGAAAGTACTGAACAGAAGAAAAGGAACAAAGAACAACAACGTTCTTCACAAGATTAAAAACACACATGAACCAACTCCAAAACCAAAAGAAAGACAGCAAACATACAGGAACAACAACTCTGTAAGAACCTTATGACAAGGATCAACTCTTGCATTTCAATAATTAGCCTAAATGTGAA
>NW_007249918.1:10984-13217 GCF_000164805.1 Carlito syrichta | reverse complement strand
AAAGATCATTAGAGACTACTATGTACACTTGTATGGAAACAAACCTGAAAACCTTAAGGAAATGGAGGACTTTCTGACATCACACAACCTGCCTAAGTTGAAAGAAGAAGAAATTGAGACCCTAAATAGACCAATAACAATAAAAGAAATGGACTACATAATAAGAAAACTACCTACAAAAAAAAAGCCCTGGACCAAATGGCTTTCCAACAGAATTCCACAAGACATTTAAGGAGGAGCTGATACCAATCCTACTGAAGGTATTCCAAGCAATTGAGAAAGATGGAACTCTCCCCAAATCATTTTATGAAGCTATCATCACACTGATACCCAAGTCAGGTAAAGATCCAACAAAGAAATAGAACTACAGGCCAATATCTTTGATGAGCATAGATGCTAAAATTCTCAACAAGATTCTAGCGAACTGGATTCAACAACACATCTCAAAAATCATCCATCATGACCAAGTAGGCTTCATCCTTGGGATGTAAAGCTGGTTCAACATTCGTAAAGCCATAAATGTAATCAAATATATCAACAGATGTCAAAACAAAAACCACACGATGATATCATTAGATGCAGAAGAAGCTTTCTATAAAATCCAGTGCCCCTTCTTGATAAAAACCCTCGAACATCTAGGCATACGGGGAACATACCTCAAAATAGTAAAAGCCATCTATGGGAAACCCACAGCCAGCATACTCCTAAATGGACAAAAATTAGAACCATTTCCCCTGAAAATTGGAACAAGACAAGGATGTTCATTTTCACCCCATCTGTTCAATATAGTATTGGATTTCCTGGCTAGAGTAATCAGAGAAGAGAAGACAATCAGGGGTATCCAAATAGGAAAAGAGAAAGTCAAGTTATCTCTCTTTGCAGATGACATGATTGTGTACCTTGAAAACCCAAGAAAATCTGTCTAAAACCTCCTTGCACTGATAAAGTACTCCAGCAAAGTCTCAGGGTATAAAATAAATGTGTAAAAGAGAATCACATTTCTTTACACCAATTATAAACAAACGGAAACCCAAATTAAAAGCCCAATTCCATTCACAATAGCCACACACACACAAAAGAAATACCTTGGCATCTTCCTAACCAGAGATGTGAAAGACCTTTACAATGAAAACTACAAAACACTGCTCAAAGAAATCAAAGATGACACAAACAAGTGGAAAAATATCCCATGCTCATGGATTGGAAGAATCAACATTGTGAAGATGTCCATCCTACCTAAGGCAATCTGCAGATTTAATTCAATACCCATCAAAATACCAGGAACATTCTTCTCAGACCTAGAAAAAACGGTATAGGAATTCATAAGGAACCACAAATGACCAAGAATAGCCAGAACAATCCTCAACAACAACAACAAAAAACAACAAAAAAACAAAAACCAAAAACAAGAGCAAAAAAACAAAGCAGGAGGTATCACATTACCAGACTTCACACTTTACTATAAAGCTACATTCATCAAAACAGCTTGGTATTGGTACAGGAACAGGTATATAGACCAATGGAACAGAACTGAGATTCCAGAGGCAAAAACTCAATTTCTCAACCAACTCATCTTTGACAAAGCCTCCGCCACTTACCACTGGGGAGAGGAGAACCTACTCAGTAAATGGTGCTGGGAACACTGGTTGACCACATACAGAAGACTCAAACAAGACCCCTTGTTTGGATCAGAGACCTAAATGTAAAACCTCAAACCATTAGAACCTTAGAGAATGCAGGACACACCCTTATGGAAATTGAAACTGGCATCCAATTCCTGAATAAAACCCGAAATGCATGGCCCATAAGAGATAAGATAGGCAAGTGGGACCTCCTTTGCTGACAAGTTTCTGCAAAGTGAAAGAAACCATCAAGAGAGCAGGGAGACAGCTCACAGTCTAGGAAAAAGTATTTGCCAACTCCAGGTCTGACAAAGGTCTAACATCTTGGATCTACAAGGAACTCAAATGTGCTGAAAAGAAAGAAACAAACAACCCCTTCATAAGGTGGACAAAAGATATGAACAGACACTTCTCAAAGGACGACATCCAAGCAGCCAGCAGACACATGAAGAAATGTTCAACCTTACTAATCATCAAGGAGATGCAAATAAAACTACAGTGAGATATCACCTAACTCCAGTCAGAATGGCAATTATCAATAACTCAAAAAATAACAGATGCTGGAGAGGATGTGGTGAAAAGGGAACACTACTACACTGTTGGTGGGAGTG
>NW_007249918.1:0-10964 GCF_000164805.1 Carlito syrichta | reverse complement strand
AGTGTAAACTAGTGCAACCTCTGTGGAAAGCAGTGTGGTAATTCCTAAAAGCTCTAAATATTGACCTCCCATATGACTCTGCAATCCCCCTACTGGAAATATACCCTGATGAACTTAAATCACTCTATCAAAAAGATACTTGCACATAGAATGTTTATTGCAGCATTGTTCACAATAGCAAGAACCTGAAACCAACCATGCTGACCATTAAAAGAGACTGGATTAAAAACTGTGGTACATATGCATAATGGAATATTACACAGCCATAAAAAAATCATGAATTTCACAGCAACCTGGATGTAACTAGAGTCTATAATACTGAGTGATCTCTCACAGAAACAAAGATCTGAGTATCACATTGTGGACCTTGAATATCCATCATAACACTATAAGAAAAGGATTGACAGTGGTGGGAAACTTTGGGGGGTTAGGGTGGGATTAACAGTAGTCAATTTCTGTCTGGGTTATGGGGAGACACCCCTTGTCAAAAAGGGTGCCTGAATGATGCACATTTGTATACCTAACCCTTAACTGTACCCCACAATTTTATAATAAAAAATACATCAAAAAAGAGAAAAACAAGAGATCTACCAGAAATGAGGAAAAAAATCAACAAGGAGATTCAGAACCTAAGCTTGACACTCGACCAAATGAACTTAATAGATACCTACAGATTATTCCATGCAACAACTACAGAATATACATTCTATTTATCACCACATAGAATGTACTCCAAGATTGATCACATCCTTGGCCAAAAATAAAGCATAAGAAAATTCCATAAGGTTGAAATATTGCCATGCACCTTCTCAGATCACAATGAAATGAAAATAAATATCAACACCAACAAAATTTCCCCAAAGCCCACAAAGACAGAAAATCAACAGCATGATGCTGAACAATTACTGAGTCAACACTGAAATCAAAGCAGAAACTGAAAGATTCCTGGAAACAAAAGGAAATGACCAAACATCTTACCAAAACCTCTGGTATGCTATGAAATCAGTTCTAAGAGGGGAATTTATATGTCCATGAGCACACATCAAGAAAATGGAAAGATCACAAGTTGATAGCCTAACAGATCACCAAAGGGAGTTGAAAAGAGAAGACCATCAAAACTCCAACTTTAGCCAAAGAATCTAATCACCAAAATAGTCCAAATATGGGACACAGAAGACAAAAATATTATAGACATCATCAACAAAACAAAAGCTGGTTCTTTGAAAGAATTAACAAGATTGACGGACCCCTAGTCAGAATGACCATGAAAAGGAGATTAAAAGCTGAAATAAATGCAGTCTTAAATACAAAATATCAGATCACAACTGACCCTGAAGAAATACAAAAGATTATCATAGATTACTACATACACCTATATGGAAACAAACTTGAAAGCCTAAATGAAATGGAGGACTTTCTGACATCACACAACCTCTCCAGGTTGAAACAAGAAGACACTGAGAGACTAAATAGACCAATAACAACCCAGGATATTGACTCTGTCATTAGAAAACCGCCTACAAAAAATTAACTCCAATTGAATCAAAGACCTAAATGTACAACCTCAAACTATAAGAATCTTCGAAAATGCAGGAGACACCCATATGGAAATTGGAAAAGGCAACCATTTCCTGATCAGAACCCTAAGTGCCCATACCATAATAAGTAAGATAGACAAGTGGGACCTCATCAAACTGATGAGCTTCTGCAAAGCAAAAGAAACCATTGAAAGAGCAGAGAGAAAGCCCACAGAATGGGAAAAAGTATTTGCCAACTATATATCTGACAAAGGCCTGATATCTAGGATCTATAAGGAACTCAAATATTCCAAAAGGAAAAAACAAAAAGCCCCATTAAAAAGTGGACAAAAGGGGCAATGCCTTTGGATCCCCTCCCACTGTGGAAGCTTTTCTGTCCTCAATAAATCCTGCTTTCTTACTTTACAGCTGTCTATGTCCCTGGGCATGAGACAAGAACCTCGACTCAGAAGAGCTGCAACAGGGATAAGCAATCACATTTCAATAATCAGCCTGAATGTGAATGGACTAAATGCACCATTAAAAAGATACGGAATGGTGAACTGGATAAGAAACCATGACCCCATTATTTGCTGCATCCAGGAAACTCATCTCACTACAAGGGATGCACACAGACTCAAAGTTAAAGGATGAAAAATGAGTTTCCAGGCAAATGGATCACAAAAGAAGGCAGAAGTTGCAATCTTAATATCAGACAAAACAAAGTTTAAGCTATCAAAAATTAAAAAAGATGCAAGAGGACACTACAAAATGATAAAAAGTTCAATCCATCAACAAGAAATATACATTCTAAACATATATGCACCCAACACTGGAGCATTAGCATTTATAAAGCAACTACTAAATAAACTAAAAAAAAAATGGACTCTAACACTATTATAGCAGGGGACTTGAATACCCCACTGACAGCCCTAGATAGATCATTGAGGCAAAAAAATCAACAAGGAGATCCAGAACCTAAACTTGACACTTGACCAGATGAACTTAGTAGATACATACAGATTATTCCACCCAACAATCACCCTTATGGAAATGGGAACCAATTCCTATTCAGAACCCTAAAGGCCAATACTTTAAGAAATAAGATAGAAAAGTAGACCTCATCAAATTAACAAGCTTCTGCAAAGTAAAAGAAACCAACAAGAGAGCAGGAAGACAGCCCACAGAATGGCAAAAAATATTTGTCAACTGTTTATCTCTCAAAGGTCTAACATCTAGGATCTACAAGGAACTCAAATGCACCGAAAGGAAAAAAACAAACAGCCCCTTTAAAAAGTGGGCAAAAGACATGAATAGACACTTCTCAAAAGCAGATATACGGGCAGACAACAGACACATGAAAAAGTGCTCTGCCTTACTCTTCATCAGAGAAATGCAAATCAAAACCACATTGAGATACTACCTAACCCCAGTAAGAATGGCCATCATTAATAAAACAAACAACAACAGGTGCTGCTAAGGATGTGGAGAAAAAGGAATGCTTCTACACTGCTGGTGAGAATGCAAACTAGTACATCCTCTTTGGAAGACAGTGTGGCGATTTCTGAAAGAACTAGAAATTGACCGTCCATATGACCCAGCAATTCCCTTATTGGGAATATACTTGGAGGAACTCACATCATTCTACAAAAAAAGATATCTGCACACATTTGTTTTTTGTAGCTCTATTCACAATAGCAAAAACATGCAACCAACCATGCTGCTCATTGAAGCTGGACTGGATTAAAAAAATGTGGTATATATACACAATGGAATATTATGCAGTCATAATGAAGGACAAATATATTGACTTCACAGCAACTTGTATGGATTTAGAGTTGATCATTCTCAGTGATCTATCACAGAAACAAAGAACAGAGTACTAAATGTTCTCACACCTCAGTGGACCTTGAACATTATCACAACACTATAACAAAGGGATTGGCAGTAGTGAGAAATTGCCAGAGGAGAGATTGGCACACCTCATCAACAAGGGTACCTGCATAATGAACATTTGTATACCTAACCCTGAATTTTACTTCACATCTTTAAAATTAAAAAAATATATAAATTAAAAAAACTACATGAAATGCCATTTAACTCTAGTAAGTGTCTCTACTATTATTAAGTTAAAAAACAGCAAGTGCTTGTGTGGCTCAGAGAAGGAATGCTTCTACACAGTTGTAAACTAGTTCGTCCTTTATGAGAAGTAGTGTGGGATTTCCAAAAGAACTAAAAATTGATCTTATTTTTGCAATCTACCAATCCCTCTCCTGGGAATATAACCAGGGGAATATAAATTGCTCTACAAAGAAGACAACTGCATATGCATGCTGATTTCTGCACTATTCACAATAGCAAAAACATGGAACAAATCCTGTTACCCATAAAAAGTGAATTGGATAAAGAAAATGTGGTACATATACACAGTAAGATATTACACAGCTATAAGGAACAAAATCATGGCCTTTGTAGCAACTTGTATGCAGTTGGAGACCATAATACTAAGTGAACTATCATAGAATCAAAGAACTGAATACCACATGTTCTCATTCATAAGTGGGCCTTCAACACTAATCACATTAGCATAAGAGTTGGATTGGCAGTTGCTGGGCACTGCTGTGTTAGGGAGGGAGGAGAAGGAAGGGAAGCATGTAATGACTCAATGGGTACCTGGTTCACTATCAGGGCAAGTGAGGGCCATCTAGAAACCCAAACTTTATCTGCATGCAGTCTCCTTATGTAGTAAATCCTCACTTGTACCCCACAACTCTAAAATAAATGAAATATTAATTAAAATATATAAAATAAATAAAAGTTATATGTTGCATCTTCTCATTCCCCCAAAAAGAAACTTAGTCCTATAGCAGTGGCTCCAGAGGGGGCTTCAGCTGAGGCAATTTTTCCCATGCCTTGCTCTCTAGCTTCTCCTATGGGTTTTTCTGTGACTCCACCCTCGGTTTTGCTGGGGCCAGTCGTGGCCCCTACAGTTGCTCCGGCTGCCCCCACAAGGGCCCTGCCAATGGCATTGACAAATTCTTTTGTAGTGCTCCCAGAGTGTGGTCCATTGACAAACATCTGATCCTAACAGGGGCTTCTGGAGTACAGTGAGGCAGCAGGACTTTTGTCTCCACTCCAAACTCAACAAGGGATCACTTTTGCCTGGGACAGGGCAATACCCACTGCATTAATACCCAGATGGAGTGAATTAACATGGGACTCCTGCCATCGATTATTGGGCTCACAATCATTTTTTTACCTCAGATTTGTTAAATTGGAAAAACTCAAACCCATCATACCAGGAGGACCCCAGAAAATGGAAGAGCTGTTTACTACAATTTTTGTTATTCATTGACCCACTTGGGCCAATATTCAAGCTCTTATGAATATAATGCTCACTATTGAGGAGAGACGATTGGCATTAGAAAAGTCCAGAAAGAGGCTACTCTCCTCTACATTAAAAGCCTGATGAAACCCTGACCTAGACAGGACCATTCCATGAATGGACACAGAGTGGGACCTTAGTAGGGCCAATGGAAGGGGTCTAGCAAGACTGGAGTATAATCAGAAATATATATTAGGGGAAATTAAGTTAAGAGTTCTAAAACCTAAGAGTCTAAATAAAATACAAGAGTTGCAAGAGAAAGTCATGGAGAATCCCCCAGAATTTATGGAAAGAATTTGCCAAACCTATTGAAAACATGTAGCTATAGATCTTCAAGCCCCTGAAATATGAGAATAGTAAATATGACTTTCATTAGTCAGCATGCCCCGGATATTCGAAAAAAATTACAAAAAGTGGAAGGAGCCACTGAGACAAATTCTTCTTGGCTCAACAACATTACTCATAAGGTGTTCAAAAATTGAGAAACTAGATGCTAAAGCCATGAAACAGGCTTAAATTCTGTGAGCTGCCAGAGCCTTACTGATCTGGAAGGGGCAGGGAAGAGGGAAAATGGTATGATTTAAGAAGAACTAATGAGCACATTGTAATGTGATGGGACACTGGGTGCATGACTGTACTAAAAGCCGTCATAGCACAGACATGCAGCCTGTGATGGTGGTACTGCCGCCACTGCGGTCTCCACAGCCATGCTCCTGCCCTCACCTGCTAGTGGCCCAGAATTATGCTAGGACTGAGGATGTCCAGGGCCCCCACTTTTGGACTTACAACACATTGATCTCACCTCACAAAAGCCTCAGGTACAACTGACAGTGGGGTCCCACAAGATAGATTTCCTCATGGATTCTGGGGCAACTTAGTCAATTGTGAATAAACCTTTAGCCTGTTTTTCACACACAGCCATCAATGTGGTCAGTTTGACCAGTGAAGTCAAGACCAGCAGGTTCCTGCAGCCCCTCACCTTCAAAGTAGGAGAACTTTTAAAGCATAAATTCCTGTATGTGCCTGACTGCCCTATATTACTGTTGGGAAGAGAACTTTTATGAAAATTACAAGCCCATGTAGTGTTCAAGCCTCAAAAAAGACAATTACATTTGCAGGAGCTATTCGACAAAAAACTTGGTCTCTGGGAAGCCCTAGAAAGAGTGGCCCTGGCTCAGTCCACTCCTTCCCCTGATATGCCAGAAAGAATCACTACAGCTGTGATCCCAAAAGTCTGGGCAGCAGACAAACCCGGCAGAGCAGTCAACATAGCCCTTATTCAAATATGGTTAAAACAGAGGACAGGACCTGTTGGAAAAAACAGTACCACTGGTGGCAATAAGTATTGCAGGAAATTCAGCTTATTCTAGGAAAATTAAAAAAATACAGACTGATTAGCCCATGTCAGTCATTCTATAACACCCCAATTTTTCTCATTAAAAAGCCCCACTCTGAGGAGTATCAATTTGTCCAAGACCTTTGGGCAATTAACAGGATTGTGGAAGATATTTACCCAACAGTGGTGAATCTTCATACTATGTTAGCTTCAATTCCTGAAGATCACAAGTGCCTTCTTTGGCATTCCAGTGGTGAAGGAAAGTCAACTCCTCTTTGCCTTCACATGGATAGAGCTTGACACCAAAACGTTTTCTGTATTGTTGGACTGTGCTTCCACAAGGATTTAAGAACTCTCCTTTCCTGTTCAATGAATTCCTGGCTCAAGACTTAAGAACTCTGCAGTTAACTAAGGGATTCTGGTTACACTATGGATGACCTGTTGATCACCAGCACTATGGAGGATCTATGTTACCAAAACACCATTGGAGTACTTGATCATCTTGCCACCTGTGGTTACAAAGTATCAGGTAAGAGGGATCAAATTTGCTGGGAGAGGGTTCAATATCTTCTTGTTGTCTTTTTTGTTTGTTTTTTATACAAAAGCACCTGGGCCCTGATGGTGTAAAGAAAAAAGATTATGGTTTCTTTTTTTTTTTATTAATCAATATTTTTTATTATGGTTTTGTGGGGTACAGTTAAGGGTTAGGTGTACAATTACATTTCATTCAGGCACCCTGTTGATAAGAGGTGTTTTCCCATCCCCAGACAGATATTTGCTACTGTTAATCCCATCCCCCGCCCCCATAGTTTCCCAGTACCGTCAGTCATTTTCTTATAGTATTACATTGGATGTTCAAGGTCCATTATATGAGTGAGAACATGTGATACTTGGATCTTTGTTTCTGTGAGAGGTCACTCAGTATTATAGACTCTAGTTCCATCCAGGTTGCTGTGAAATTCATGATTTTGTTCTTGAAAAAAGATTATAGTTTCAATATGCAAACCTCAAAGACAGAAACAACTGTGGACCTTCCTGGGTATGGCTGGGTTTTGCCATATTTGAATACTGAACTATGGTGTAGTGATAAGACACCTATACACATTTTTTTTTGAGTTGGAGTCTCATTCTGTCGCCCAGACTGGAGTGCAGTGGCCGCTCCCGGCCACCGCAGCCTCAACCTGCTGGACTCTGGCGATCCTTCCACCTCAGCCTTCCAAGTAGCTGGAATTACAGGCATGCGCTACCATGCCTGGATGATTTTTTGATTTATTGTAGAGATGAGGTCTTGCTGCCCAGGTGGATCTTGAACCCATGGGCTCAGGCAATCCACTCACCTCAGCCTCCCAAAGGCGCGGGATTACAGGCTGAGCCACCGTAAAGAGTGCTGAAACTGCCTCTTTTTTTCCGGGAAAAGGAGCACAGATGGAGCTTTACTCAGTTTAAAGAAAAGTTAACTTCTGCCCCTGCATTGGAACTGCTTAATCCCCCAAAACCCTTTCTTTTATATGTCCATGAAAGACAAGGGCTGGCACTGGGACTGCTGAGCCAAACAATGGTGAATGTACCCCAACCAATTGCCTATTTCTCAAAACAACTGGATGGAGTGGCAATAGGATGGTTACCCTGTCTAAGAGCATTGGCTGCAACTTTCATCATCTTAAAGGAAGTTGAAAAACTCATCTTAGGGCAGAACGTAACTATGTGCCCCACTAGGTCATGGTCCTTTTGAGTAAAAAAAGGGCTACTGGCTACCTGCTGGGAATTTAGGGAAGTACCAAGTTATTTTATTCAGATGATCCTGCTGTCATCCTAAAAACCACTTCAGCCTTGATTCCAGCCACCCTACTGCCCATTCCAGAGGCCGATATTCTAATGCATGACTGCATAGAGTTACTGGAACAAGTATACTAAAGTTGTCCTGACTTACAGGACTCTACCTTGAAAAAGTCAGCCTGGGACCTGTTTGTGGGCAGCAGTAGTCTGGTAATTAATGGCAAAAGAAGTGCAGCATATGGAGTGGTAACACTGATGTAAGTAATAGAGACCATGCACTTCCCAATGGGTACTTCAGACCATAAGATGGAGCTGGTAGCCTTAACATGAGGTCTTATGTTGTCAAAGAAGAAAAGAGTAAACATTTATACTGACTCAAAGTATGCTTTCATGCTAGTGCATATTCATGGGGCAATATGGAAGGAAAGGGGCATGCTAAAATCTGATAAAAAAGACATCAAATATGCTATTCAAATTTTGGAACTACTGAATATAGTCTATTTACTGGTGGTGGTGGTAATAGTCCATTGCCCAGGACATCAACTCTGTGTCATGCACATGACCAGAGGAAACATTTTCACCAGTTGAACAGCCAGGCACACTGCAACCAAATCTGCAAGTGTTCTAACTCCCTTGCTCCCACAGGTTGACTTTACTGGGTTTACTTCTTGATATAAATCACAAGAAGAAGCCTATGCTGAAGGTAATGGGTTCAAAAAAGGGAAAGGGACATGGAAGGTTAATATGGAAGGATTAATATGGATCCACAAAAAGTTACAGCACCCCATCCTCAAGTATTTTCATGATGGCTCACATTTTGGTTGAGATACCTTGTTATTCTTCATACAACAATATTTAAAGAGGAAAAGTTAAATAAATGCTTAGAAAATATTACTGGTCATTGTTATCTGTGCTCCTGCACCTAGTAACTGTAAGCTGGGTCCTTTGGGAGCACAGGAGCTGGAACACTTCCCACTATAGACATGGCAAATGGACTTCACTTCTCAGGCCAGGTGGAATCAAATTATTTTTAATTTCTGTGGATATTTTTCTAGAATAGGTAGCAGCTTTTCCTTGCTGTACTGAAAAGGTCTTAGAGGTGACTAAATGCTTGCTCAGGAAGATAATTCCTGGCTTGGATTAATAAATTATTCTTTATGCATCAGATAGTTATGATAATTCTTTCCTTAGCAATCTCATGCTTATGTTTTTCAAGTGTTAAATGAAATATTATCTGTGTTGTCCATATTTGTCATTTTAAAAAAATGGTCTTACTATATTTGGGGAAAATTCGGCTTATGAGTCTCCATAGTATAAAAGGTGCTACTTAATGCTGTTGGAAGCAAAAGAAACAAATATTCATTTTCTCAGTCTCCTTAGGGCCTAAGGTGTTCCTTGAATTATAGAACTTTTAGTGCTAAATAGGGAAAAGCCCATGACAACTGGGACTGTTAATCACCACACTGGAAATTGGTGTAAATATGTGACCTATTTTTAACCAGTTCTATGTGACCTCTTCAGAATTTGACTGTTTGGTGGGCGATGTGAAGAAGTCAGTGGTTTAGTTTAGCCACAGTGGAATATTCAGGGTCTAGGGTCTGTTGTGGCCCCAGAAGTGATGCCTAGAGCCCAGCAACAGAGGTGTTCCGAGCAAATATAGCCTATTTCTTACTCTGCTATGAGTTAAGTCTTCCAGCTCTCTGATAGTGTTCTCAAAACCCTTCATTTTTTGTTAAATTAATAATGGAGTGTTTCTGTTACTTTAGACAAGGAAACTTGGATACGCTCTTGATACACTCTTCAAACAATTTTGAAGAGATTAAGTTGTTGAAAAATGTAAAAGCATTGATTATCATTTTTTACTAGTACAGAACAGAGCTCAGCTGAACAACTAGATAGCCAGTGAAAAACACCTGCAAATATAGAGATTTGCTAAAGTGTATATTGTGTGTGATTTCAAGAGTTTGATTATAGCAAGTTTCAGGCTGTGTTGGAAAATTACTTTATATTCTAGTTGTTACACCTGTTGTGTTCTATTCAAGTATGTTTCCCTGGTATAGTAGGTAGAAATCAGTTTAGTTTTCTTAAACCATAAAGGAAGTAGCAGCTGATCGTGCATGAGCCAATTGAGAAGAAAATCAAATATGTTTTAAATGGCAAAGGAACCAGAAACATAACAAGTTGGACTGATTAATCAGGCACCTGTGTCTATGGGGGGAAGAAAAGCCTTATCACAGAATTCCCAGAAAATTGGGAGTTCTTCTTATGCATTTTATTTTTTTCTTCTTTGTCATAAAGAAAATCTTGAAGAACATCTTAGGGGGAATTTTAAAGAGTGTGCTTATCAGTTAGCTTTTGATATATAATTTAAAAACACGTAAACTCAGTGACATGAAACAAAAAGTGCTTATTGTACATGTATACATATTCATCCTGGACTAAAATTTGATCTTGCTCTCCTGGGCTTGGCTGGCTCTGCTCGGATGACTGAGGTGACTCCATTTTGCTCCATATGTTTCCCCCTGCCAACCAGGGATATCTACACAGTGATGGTAGAAACGCAGGAGAGCAAGCAAAAACACAGATGTATTTTTTTTTTTTTTTTTTTTTTTTTTTTTTTTTTTCCATTAATCAGAATTTTTTATTAGGGTTTTGGGGGGAACAGTTAAGGGTAGGGGTACAATGACTTTTCTTTCAGGCCCCCTGAAAATAAAAAGGGTTTTCCCATCCCCCGACAAAAATTTGCTACGGTTAACCCCATCCCCCCCCCCCCCGAAGGTTCCCAGAACCATCCGTCTTTTTCTCAAAAAATTGCATTGGATGTTCAGGGCCCATTATATGAGGGAAAACATGGGATATTCGAATTTTTGTTTTTGGGAAAGGTCACTCAGAATTAAAAACTCTAGTTCCATCCGGGTTGCAGCGAAATTCAGGATTTTGTTCTTTTTTA
>NW_007249917.1:392185-400228 GCF_000164805.1 Carlito syrichta | reverse complement strand
AGAAGAAATATTTGAAGTGATAATGACTGAAGATATTCTTAAATTAATAACAAGCCACATGCCCAGGAAGCTCAGACAACACCAGGCAGTACAAATGCAAACAAACAAAGCAACACCTAGATATATCATAATTTAACTTAGAAAATCAAAGATAAAGGAAAAATGCTCAAACAAGTCATGGGGCAGGAGAAAAGAATTTAAGGTCAGAGGGACAAAGATAAAAATTATGTGAACTTTCCTCAGAAACTATGCAAGAAAGAAGTTTATGGGATCACATATTCAAAGTGTGAAAGGAAAAAACAACAAAAATCATCAGCTTATAATTAGGCTGAGATTAGGTGAGAGTAACTCTGTACTTTGCAACATGGTCCTTCAAAATGAAAAAGAAATACACACTCAGACAAAAATTGAGAGAATTAGCTGACAATAAAGCTGCCTTGCAAGAAATGTTAACCTAAGTTCTTCAGAGAGAAGCAAAGTGATATAGATTAAAAACCTGGATGAATGTTCATAAAGAAAAAAAGAGCATGGGAAATGAATAAAAAGAGTGAAAAAAGATTATTTACTTTTAGTTTGTTTAAAATAATAATAGCAATGATGTATTAATTATATGTTACATAATATGTAATATATACATATGCTTATGTATAATTAAAGTACATGACAGCAATGATACAAGAAATAGAAGAAAGAATTTAAGAATATTTTGTATTAAAGAACCGAGTATCACATGTTCTCACTCCTAATGGATCTTGAACCACAATCATAATACTTTAAGAAAAGGATTTCACTAATTATCAGGGAGATGCAAATCAAAATCACACTGAGATACTACCTAACTCCAGTCAGAATGGCAATTATCAACAACTCAAAAAACAACAACTGCTGGACAGGGTGTGGTGAAAAGGGAACACTTCTACATTGTTGGGGGGAGTGTAAACTAGTGCAACCTCTGTGGAAAGCAGTGTGGCGATTCCTAAAAGCTCTAAATATCAACCTCTTATATGACCCTGCAATCCCCCTACCGGGAATATATCCTGAAGAACTCAAATCCCTCTATAAAAAAGATACCTGCACACGTATGTTTATCGCAGCATTGTTCACAATAGCAAGAACCTGGAAACAACCATGCTGCCCATCAAAAGAGGACTGGATTAAAAAATGTGGTACATATACATGATGGAATACTACGCAGCCATAAAAAAGAACAAAATCATGAATTTCGCTGCAACCTGGATGGAACTAGAGTCTATAATACTGAGTGACCTCTCACAAAAACAAAAATCCGAATATCACATGTTCTCACTCATATAATGGACCTTGAACATCCAATGCAATACTATGAGAAAATGACGGATGGTACTGCGAAACTATGAGGGGGAGGGGGATGGGATTAACAGTAGCAAATATCTGTCGGGGGATGGGAAAACACTTCTTATCTACAGGGTGCCTGAATGAAACGTCATTGTACACCTAACCCTTAACTGTACCCCACAAAACCATAATAAAAAATACTGATTAATGAAAAAAAAAATTAAGAACTTTTCAAAAACTCAAGAAGAATGAATAAATAATAATAACATCAAGTAAACTATATATAGACTATATATAGCCTATATGTTTAGTCTATATGTAATATATAGATATATATGTATATAATATATAGGGAGAGACTATATAGTTTATCTATATAGTCTGTAAATAATAACTAGAGATATATATATTATGTATTATATACATATATTATATATATACAGAGAGAGAGAGAGAGAGAGAGAGAGAGAGCCATCTTACATAGGCCTTGATAGCTTTGCCTTATCTCTAATAATTGTATATAATTTGCACATTTAACTCTTGAGTTACTGGCTTTACCAGTGCCTTAACTTCTCTATCGTGAGTGCCAATTCTGTTCTATTCTTTGTTATGTTCTCCCATACTTAGACAAAATATAACAAAAAGACAGGGTCATAGTAACATGTCATGAGCAAAGGTAATAGGAAAAAAATACCCAAGTCAACTCACTTTTTTTCTATTTACTATTGAAGTTTTGATACATGACTAGAATTACAAAATATCAGCCTAGTTTTCTCATAGAAATATTTTAGTGTACAATTCATCTTCTGTAGCTCAAAAATCAGGTTGCATACTGCATGGTGCAGAAGTAAAGCGATCACAAGCAAAATATCCTTTTATTTCTGTATTACAGTGGAGTTTTCAAAAACAGGAATGCAGATCAGGAATTAGAAAAGAGGATAAAGAATATAATGATGGTGACAGTGCAAATTTCATTAGTACAAAAAGTGGCACATTAAGTTTCAGAGTGTTGAAGGAGAAAGAAGCAAAGAAAGTGAAACTAGAACCTCTTTTAGGGTATAGACAGGAAACTGTAAAGCAATATTACCTTCATAGTGATAGCAACAGTCAACAAGGGTATATTGAATTTAACCAAAGCCATCCCTGAATCACTTACAGTGGTTTAGTTATCCCAGACATACTTGTCTCGCTGGTGTGTCATTCATTACAGGCAATTTCCACTTTGGTTACTATAAATGTAGATTCCATCTATATATTATCTGTATACTAAATGGTAAGTACACAGGAGAGTAAAAGCGTGCTCTTCAAAATTAGATTCAACTTAAGATAAATAATTTAAAATAATGGTAATTTGAGCAAATTAAAAGTTGGAATTCTAATACCTAACTGAATGATATCTATATTTTCCTAGAGTATTGCACCCATTTTCCTAACTCCGGACCTTTGGAAATGTTTCTGCATAGTACAATCTTTCTCCTCTTTTACTTCTTGGCTTGACCAACTCATTCTTCAGATACTACATTCATTGTCACCTTACCAAGCCATTCTTAGATTGAGTTCTTATTGCTACATCAAGTCCCCATTATAATTTTTTCTAGTTCTATCTTAAAAACACTACAATAACCCAGATCTCTTATTAGGCATTACAATGCCTAACAATTGTTTTCATTAAAAGTCTTAAGATGGTTTTCACACACTGAGAAAAAAATATATATGTATTTTCAGGCTTTCAGGCATATCTTTGACTAAGAAAGGGAAGCGCTTCCTAAGGTTTTGTTTCCTAAACTACAACACTGCCATGCATTTTAAAGCATCCTCCAAGGAACTATCTCCTCTAGTCTCCTTGACAACTCATATAGCAAAAGGATCTGAAGTAGAGGACTCTGAAGTAGAGGACGCTGATCCCATTTAAGCCAAAGATTTTGCACATCTTTTGGTGTTGCAAAATATATAATAGAATCAATAAGATCAGTATTGTGCTTTGAAGATACCAGGTTAACTATAGTTTATATAATACTGAAGCATACACAGGATCCCCAAAATTTTAGAACCAGCCCTTAGTGGCTCATGCATATAATCCCAGCATTTGGGAAGACTGAGGTGAGAGGATTGCCCGTGCTCATGAGTTCCAGACCAGCTTAGGCAACTTGTCGAGACCCCATATCTACAATAAATCAAGAAAAATTAGTCAGGTGCGATGGAGCATGCTTGGAGTTCCAGCTACTTGAAAGGCTGAGGCAGAAGGATCACCTGAGCCCAGCAGGTTGAGCCTGCAATGTCCATGAGCGTGCCACTGTATTCTTGCTTGGGTGACAGAGTAAGAATCCAACTCAAAAAAAAAAAAAAAAAAAAAAGGAAAAAAGAAAGAAATCTGAGCCGGGCTCGGTGGCTCAGCCTGTAATCACGCACTTTGGGAGGCTGAGGTAAGTGGATTGCCTGAGCCCGCGGGTTCGAGACCCGCCTGGGCAACCCGGCAAGACCTTATCTCTACAATAAATCAAAAATTAACCGGGCGTGGTAGTGCGTGCCTGTAGTTCCAGCTACTTGGAAGGCTGAGGCGGAAGGATTGCTGGAGCCCACAGGTCGAGGCTGTGGTGGCTGGGGGGGTCACTGCACTCCAGTCTGGGCCACAGAGTGAGACTCCAACTCAAAAACAAACAAACAAAAAAAGAAATCTGTTCTGCATGTGTATGCACATTATAGTACATACCAGACAACAAAAGCGAGAATAAACACAAGTTCTTCTCACCCTAAAGATACACTGAAGTTCTGTTTTTAAGCTAAGCTTCTATAATTATTAGTAATTTTAATAATAACATAAAAATATTTTCTTAGACCTGGCCAATAAGAAACCCGCGTCCTCCTCAGTTATGACTTTTACAGGGCTCTGCCTAACACAAATGTGAAACATAAATACTTTTTTCTTTTTGGCCCTGGTAAAAATGTTTTTTGAATTTTTATACAACCAAAACTTGATTACTATAAACTTAACAATTAGTTTGAATGGTCTTAATTTGAAAGACCTTCTTAACTGCCTGGAAATTCAGAGTAGATAAGGTTATTAGAAGGGACAGAAAAGCAGCCTGCCCAGCTTCCAGAGGATGTGACAAGGTCAGTCACTATCCTGCTTTAGAGGCTTGGACTCAGTTCCAGCTTTGCTCTTGCCAACCCCTGTGGAAACACAAGCGTCTCAGACTCCAAGCCCCAGAGCTATCCTGAGGGGACACGTGTTTCTCAGAGAAACTCTGACTTCCACAGCTGAGGTGTATGAGGGAATTGGGAGTGGGACCCACACCTAGCAAAAGCAGTGGGGCTTTAGTCACATTTTGGTTTAAAACTTTTAAATATTTAGACATATAGTGTTAGGGATGGGCCTGGTGGCATGTATCACATTTTGTTATTTCCGTAAGCAACTAGACATGCTCAGGACACAGTAGGCAATCAATAAGCACTTGAAAATTCGTTAATGCATTATGTCATAATGGATTTTGTGCAATAAGTAAACACACAGACATAAAAATTTGCCATGGGCTAGATTTTTTAAATTGGCTTTAAATTAGTATATCTGAGTAGATGGAAGTAGATCCAGAAAGGATTAATATATGTATTTGTTGTGTATATCCTGTATGCATATTGTAGTCGTATATATAAATAGGTAAATATAACCAAGGTTTATATATAAATGCAGTCAGATATTATGAGGACTATGGATGTTTACAAAGAGCATGGATTAATATTGAAGTACTCTTAAGATTACTGATAAATAAAGACATAATGCATATATCAACGGCTACTTAGATGACTGAGTTAAGAATAATTTACTTTTCTCTATGCTTTTCTAAAACTCCCTACCAATTAGACCTTGGGAAGATAAAGTTTAAATTTAATTTTAAAATATGAAAAAGCATTTGTTAATTATAAAATCTAGACTAAAATATTTGGTGGCATATTTCTAAAAACTCGCAAACATATTTTTTCAATATTGAGGGTAAACAAAGATTACACAGATTATATGATATACCACATGTTCTCACTCATAAGCAAACCCGGAACATTTATCAATATACTATAAGAAAGGAATTGGCAGTAGTGGGAAACAAGGGGAAAGAGGGGTGCATAGCATTAATATGGGTACCTGATCTCAAACCAGGCGAACTGGGGACCAAGGGAGACCAAAAGTTTACCAGTATAATGACCACTTATCTACCTCATCCTGAATTGTACCCCACATCTTTAAAATAAATAAAAATTTATTTTAAAAATAATGATATAGTGTGACTTCTAATTAATTTAACTCTCATCTCTATTTGCTTGGCCAGATAAAGAAGAATGGTGTTATTAGAGGAAAGAAAAATACCATTTAACATTTGGCATTTTTTTAAATACTCAAAAAAAACCTCAGGATCTTGACTAAATTATATTGCTTACTTATAACAAGCATTAGTAGCATCTGAATCTTCAAACTAGTTTAATAATTAAAATGAAAACTATACTTATTTATATTATCCTATTCAGAGGCTTGTGAAAAGAAAATCTTGAGTTTTGTAATCAACATTAACTATTTAAACAACACAAAATAATGAATACGTGTGACAAACCTAGCCATATATTGCTAAAATATTGACCCTTTCTTTAGAAAGTTGATTTTGTTAAGGTTACCAACCATGTTTAAATGTAAGAAAATAAAGTAAAATATGAACCAATTCTCAATGTAAAATTGTTATTAGAGATAGTACTATGGTATTATTCTATAGAGCTTTGAATTTTAAATTACTAAAATATCCCAGTGCCTTTGGTTATAGTAGCAAACATGAGCTCTGATGGAGAAAAAATAATAGGTTAGTAATAATAGAAATTTGAAAACAAATGGGTTCTCACTGCTTTGCATTTAATAGTCTACTTGGTAAGTATTATTCAGTTACAGATTTGCTTTCTGAACACCATTTTTGTGACTATAACACTTTAACACAAGCTTCTGAAAGAACAACCAGACAGAGAGAAAGTATTAGCTCTGTTAATTCATTCTGTTTTACAACCTCACTTCTCCAAGCAAAGATGCAGGAAAAAAAATTATGCTCAGGATGACTTGGTAAAGGATAGCACTGACTTTGATTTTTTTTCTGAAGAATCATCCCCTGTCTATTCAAGTCTCCATTTCACATCAATTACATCGGACGTAAATCCAGTTTTCTGCAGGAGAGATAGACTAATAATCTCTATTAGACATGAGAAATATTTAATATGACGTGTCTCTTGTGCTATTTCAGTGTTGGGATTTTCATAGACTTTATAGTATCTGCCTAATCTAAAAATGTATTGTATCTGTCACCATGAGAAATTTAGAAGTTTGATTAAAAACTTGTTGCTTACTCTTCAGGAAAGTTATACTCTCATGTTTGCACTTCTACCCTATTTCTCTAATGAGCTCCTTACAATGACATACTCCATTGTTTTGTTGAAATTATTTATTAGCCATCCAGTATGAAAACAATACATGACAAATATTTGAGAATGACAGCAATTAATGATGTAGACCCTGTCATCTAAGAGTAAGCTTTAACAGAAGAACCAAGAAGTCTGAATATACTGGACAACCAAAGAGTTAACTTTGGATTCAGAGTACATTTTGTAAGTGCTGAAAAATAAAAACAGTCTGATGAGCTTTAACACCAAGTTAAGATGTTTATCTTTTGACAAGAGAAGAGATAATCTGAAGGTCCTCAAGGAAAAAAAAAGGGAAAATAATTAAAAATGTACTTTAAGGAGGGTAATTTAAGTGAATAGCAGCATTTTGGGGAGTAGGAAGGGAAAAGGTGTGAGAAGTAAAGGAAGTAGGAATGAACTATATTATACTCACTATAAAAATTATCATTTATATGTTAAACTAAAATGATGAATTTTGTCTCTCTTTTTTACTATTCTACATTTACTAGATTATAAGCTTCTTTTTCAAGGGATAATGTCCTTTTCATACTTGCATTTCCAATAATGAGACAAAACCCAGTAAAGAGTAAATACCTATAAAATGCTTGCAAAGTAAACCAAGGGAGGAGAGTAAAAATAAGGTATTTGAAATTTTAAGTTTAAATGGATATAAAGGTGCAAATAATATAAATAGTCTTAGAAGACAAAAGTTAGAGCAAGAAATGATTATTTGAAATCAAAAGTGCTTGTTTAGATCCTGGTTGTGCTTTATAATCCTGGTCTATTGCCTGGTTTTTAGAATTACAGGCAGTTATTTTTGTGAGCCAAATACATTGATAAACATCAGAAACACACAGGTGTCAAATGAGCACATTTTTGCCTAACGCTGAATATGAAGTGGAGGTGAATAAATTATCTGTTTAAAAAATTTCAAACAAAAATGTTCTTAATAGTCAGGATGGAGCTTTCTCACTGTTCTTTCCTTAACCTGCTATTGTAGTTAATAAATATGATAACCATAGTTTTCTGTTAGAACAAAGATTTAACAAGCAACAATAAATAAAACTACTTTTTAAATGAAGTTACTTTCTTTTATTCCTCTTTGTACAGAATTGTAAGACACATGAGAAACTGGACTAATTTTAACTTTGAGGCTCCATGATTTTAATAAAGTAAATACTCTCATGAAACGACAGGTGATAAAACAGAACATACCAACCTACCTTGTACACTTAGTTTTTTAAAACATTCCATCCTTCTTAAAGATAATTATCAGCTAGATTTTTTTTTTTTTTTTTTTTTTTT
>NW_007249917.1:387530-392096 GCF_000164805.1 Carlito syrichta | reverse complement strand
CAGGCGGGTCTCGAACCTGTGGGCTCAGGCAATCCACTCACCTCAGTCTCCCAAAGGTGCGGGATTATAGGCTGAGCCACCGAGCCCGGCTGTCAGCTAGATTTTTAACACTGTAAGTTTTGCCCGTATTTTGAAATTTATTGAAGCAAATCATTCAGTCTCTACTACTTTTCTGTCTCTCTCTCTCTCTTTTTTTTTTTTTTGATGAGTGGTTCTGTGTCTTGGTAGTGTTTTAGAGATTCCAGTAATAATGACTTCTGTATACCCGTAGTTCATATATTTTCTTCATTGCTCTATTGCCACACATAAACAAATGCTAAAGAAAATGTGAATTCATTCAAATTTAAGGCCACTATGAATTATGCTGCTAAAAAGATATATAGCTTTTGGTGCACACCAACACTTAGTTTGTTGGTTATATAACCTAGAAACTAAAATGTTACATCCCAGAATATGTATGTGTTGGATGTTAGTAGATAACACTAAACAGAGTTCTTAAGTAGTTGTCTGAATACATATTCCCAACAACACATAGAAAGTTTTATTGTCCTACATTTTCAACAGCACATGATTTTGTCAATGGAAAAATATTATGCTATAGCTTTAATCTGCATTTCCTGAAGACTGATGATGTTGAGACTCTTTATCTGTATATTAGGATTTTCATACTCTCTTTTACAATTCTGTTCAAATATTTTGGCTATCTACTTTTTAATTAGTGATGTGTGAGAACCTTTTTAAATGAGCCCTTTGTGTTTTGGGGGTCAGGAATGAAACTATTTTCTTTTAATGTAGGTCATGTATTTTTACTTTTTTAGTAGTGCCCTTTGGTTAATAACGAAATAAAAGTCAATGTTTCCTTCTTGCCTTCATTCTAAGTGCATTTTTTTTGGTTTATTTAGTAAATTTTTCCTTAACATCAGGAAACAGTCCTCTTTTATTTTTTAGTAGCTGTATTGTCTTGTTTCTCAAGTTTAGATATATTTCTCTCTAAAATTGACATTTTGTATGTGCATACGGTGTGAGAAAGAAGTCAAATTTATTTGCTATTTTTTAAACTTTTTTTCAATTTTAAAATTGTGGGGTACAGTTAAGGGTTAGGTATACAAATATGCATCGCTCAGGCACCGTTGTTGATAAGGGGTGTCCCCCCCGTCCCCAGACAGATATTGACTACCATTAAACCCACCACCCTTGCCCTCCTTCTCCCCCCCCATAGATTCTCACCACTGTCGATCCTTTTCTTATAGTATTAAGATAGATGTTCTAAGTCCACTTATAAGTGAGAACATGTGATACTCAGATCTTTGTTCCTGTGAAAGATCACTTAGTATTATATATTCTAGTTCCATCCAGGTTGCTGCAAAATTCATGATTTTGTTCTTTTTTATAGCTGCATGGTATTCCATCATATGTACCACATTTTTTTAATCCGGTCCTCTTTTGATGGACAGCATGGTTGGTTCCAGGTTCTTGCTATTTTTGAGTGCAAAACTACCAGGGTCATTTATTGAAATGACTTTTTTTTACTACAATGTCATGCAGTTATACATTTGTGTCACAGCCTGTATTTTTATGAAGATTGGTTACTCTGATCTTTTCTATTTGAATGATTATTTCTCCAAGAAACATATAGCCTTTTTTTTTTTTTTGGATTAGAAAAGATACCTTATGTAGAGAGTAGACAGAGAAAGGAGATTCACCTCCTTAAGGTAAGGGAGGGGGTCAGAGCTAAGAAAATATGGTGGCTATAACTCAAAGAACACATGGCCTGGCCAGTACTTAACAAAATAATGACAAGAAACATATAGTCTTAATCATTATTGCTTCGTGCTAACTTTTAACACAGTCACGTTTTCAGAATTTGCCTGTACATTTTCACCATTTGCCATATCTATTAACTTTTTTTCTTTCTTAATTTAGATACTTCTCTGTCATGTAACTTTTGGACTTCTTTTTCGATTCATTGCTAGATATTTTTAAGTTATGCAAATGAATTTTGTAGTTTTATTTTGTAACAAGCAATTTTACAAGCATATTTTCTAATTCTAATAACTTATTTCCTCATTTTTAGATTTTTAAGATTCAATTGTGTTAAATTCATGTAAATTTTGCGATCCATCTGCTAGCAAATTTGTACAAAAGAAACCCTGCTCAGCTTTGGAATGGAAATTGTGTCAAATCTGTAGATCAGTTAGCAGGGAGCATCTTCTATAAATAAAGTTATTTGCAAATATTAGTATTGTATATTTCTATTTTTAAGTCAACTTCTGCAGAATGTTTTATAATTTTTCAATGTAGTGATTACTCAAATATTTCATTAAATTCATTCTTATGTCTTTGATGCTTATCTACATTAACCTAAATTGCATTTTTTTCTAATTTTATCATTCAATATGTCTATCTCTCATATGTATATATATAATTGATTTTTGTGATTTGATCTTGTTTTCCATGAGCTTGTTTGATTTTAGTGCTGGTTTTGGTAGTTTGTTTTTTTTATATTCCTTTAGATTTTCTAAGTAAAGCATAAGGGTATATTTAAAAAGATAATATTATTTATTTCCTCTTAATTTTTCTATTTCAAACACATATGTTATTGTACTTGGTAGGATCTTTGATGCAATATTGATTGGAAATAGTAAAAGTGGATAACCTTGTAATTTTCCCTGATTTTAGGAGATAATATTCAATATTTCACTTTTAAGTGTAATAGTAGTTACAAGTTTTTCACAAATACTATATTTTAGGTTGAGAAAATTTCCTTCTATTTATATTTTGCTGAGAATTTTAACAAGAGTAATTATTAAATACCATCAAATATTTTTTCTACATGCATTTAAATGATCATATAAGCATCTGTTTTTAACCCTGTTAATATGATAAATTATATGTGTTGATTTCTGAATACCAAATCATCGTATTTCTGATGTAAATCACACGTGGTCATCATGGATTATCTTTTATCGTATGATTTGCTAATATTTCACTAAGGATCGTTTCTTCTACATTTATGAGTAATACTGCTGTGTAATTTTCCATTGTCATATTATGTCCTTATCAATTTTTGATTAAAAGTTTATTTTAGCTTCATAAAACTGACTGAATATGTCCCCCTTTATTCTCTGGAAAATTACTAAAAATTGGCATTGTTTCTTTCTTACTTATACTGTGGAATTCACTCTGATTACTTCGTCATTTGTAATGTTCAACATAGAAAGGTTTTAAACTATAACTTATCTACATCATTTAATACAGAATTATTCAGATTTTTATCTTTCATTCTATAGTAGTGTTTGTAAATTTTAATGTCAATAATTTTGTCCATATGCACAAAGTTGTTTAAACGTATCAACATAAAGCTTTTAACGTATCTATTTTACATCCTGATGTGGTAAATGGATCCTTTAGCAAGGCTACTATTTTAATCTTAGTTCTGGAAATTTGAGGGGTTTTTTTAAAAAGCAATAATGAAAATGTTTACTCATGTTACTAATAATTTTCAGAAAAGTATCCTTAGTTGGCCTTTAAAATATTTTTCAGTTCTTTTATTGTTTTATCATCATTTTATTAGCTATGATTTTTCTTTATTTTGAGTTTTTGCTAGAAGCTTAGTTAATTTATGTTTTACTTTTTTAACATTGCCAAATGTTGCAATTTTGTCTTAATTATTGTGCAAAACTGCCATGAGGGGGCACACCTCATCAACAAGGGTACCTGCATAATGAACATTAGTATACCTAACCCTGACATGTATCAACATCCTTAAAATAAACAAATTAGAAAAAATTTTTAAAAATTCTAATATAAGTGCTATTTTTCTTATGTTTCATGTTTTACTAAACCATGCTAATTTATTTCCAAATATTTGGGTATTTTGTAATCATATACTATTTACTTACTATATAATATTTTATGACCAAATAACATACTTTGTTTGCCTTCAGCCATTTGCAATTTATTGATACTTGTTTAATGAACTAGAATGTGATCCACTTTGCTGAATATTTTGTGTACTTGAAATGAATGTGGATTCTGCATTAATTTTGATTTGTGTTTTCAAATTATCATTTAGGCCCAGTTGGTTAAAAGGGTAATTTCAATCTTCAATATATATACTAGATTTTAATTTACTTTATTTTTTCAGTTTAATCTTTCAATTTCTAAGAGAAGTGTCTATAATTCCCAAATGTGACTGTGTAGTTCTGTATACTTAGTGAAATAATATGGTTGGGTTAAACTTTTTTATTTGTTTCCTCTGTTTCTCACTGATTCTGTTTTCTCTTGTTCTACATTTTTGTCTTCATTTGGATCATTCCAGCATATTTTATTTATTTATTCATTTAGTTTTTGAGTTTGAGTCTCACTCTGTTGCCCAGATTGGAGTGCAGTGGCCACTCATGGTCACTGCAGCCTCGACCTGCTGGGCTCCAGTGATCCTTTTGCCTCAGCCTTCCAAGTAGCTGGAACTACTGGCACGTGCTACCATGCCCGGCTAATTTTTGATTTATTGTAGAGATGAGGTCTCGCCAAGTTGCCCAGGAGGGTCTTGAACCCACGGGCTCA
>NW_007249917.1:326623-387255 GCF_000164805.1 Carlito syrichta | reverse complement strand
TACTGTGGTTTTCTATTTGAATTACTTCACTTATGATAATGGCCTTCAAATCCAATCATGCTGCATGATTTTGTTATTATTTTTATGGCTGTGTAGTAATCCATGGTACATGTGTGTATATAACATTTTCTTTATCCAATCAACCATTAATGAGCACTTAAGTTGGCTCCATGACTTTGCTATTGTAAATAGTGCTGTCTTAAATATGTGAATACAGGTGTCTTTGAATATAATTCATTTTAGGGGGGTATATATCCAGTAGTGGGCTTGCTTGAAAAATGGTAGCTCAATTTTTAGTTCTTTGATAGATTCCCATACTGCTATTCATAGAGTTGAACCAATTTACATTTCACCAAATGTGTATAAGCATTTCCTTTGGTTCACATCCGTGCAAATGTCTGTTTTTCTTTGACATCATCATGATGGCCATTCTGACTGGTGCAGGATGATATCTCATTGTGATTTTAGTTTGCATTACTCTGATGATTGGTGGTTTTGAGTATTTTTTCATGGTTCTTGACCACTTGGATGTCTTCTTTTGAGAAGTGTCTGCTAGTGTCCTTTAACCACTTTTTGATGGACTTTTAGTTTAATTCTTGAGTTGTTTGAGTTCCTTGTAAATTCTGGATATTAGTATCCAGAGATGTAATTTGCAAATATTTTCTCCTATCCTGTAGGTTTTCTGTTCACACTGTTGTTCATTTATTTTTCTGTAGAGAAGCTTTACTTTAGTTATATCCCAATTGTCTATTTTTGCTTTTGTCATGATTGCTTTTTGGGAGTCTTTATCTTAAGTTCTTTGCTCAGGCCAATATCCAGAAGAGTTTTTTCCTCCTAGGACTTTAATAGGATTTTTATAGATGTAGGCCTTGCATTTAAGTATTTAATTCATTTTTAGTTGAATTTTCCTGGGAGGTAGGAATTCAGATTTATTCTTCTGCATATGTCTAGTCAATTGTCCCAGTATCATTTATTGAATAGGGCATGCTTTTCCCAATGTTTGTTTTTATCAGATTTGTTGAAGATTAGTTAATTATAAGTATGTGACTTTATATCTGTGTTGTCTATTCTGTTTCATGAATCTATCTATTCATTTATTACGAGTATCATGCTGTTTTAGTTACTATATAGCCTTATAGTATAATTTGAAGTATATTAAGGCGATGGATGCCTCCACAATTGTTCTTTCTACTTAGGATTGCTTTGACTATGGGCACATTTTTAGTTACATAGCAACTGTAGGATTGCCTTTTCTAGTTCAAAAGTGATATTGGTAATTTGATAGAGATTGCATTGAACTTATAAATTACTTTGGGCAATATGGTTACTTTAACAATAGTGATTCTTCTGGTACATGAGAATATATATTCTTCATTTTTGTGTGCATGAACAATTCCCTTCATCAGTGTTTTATATTTCTCCTTGTAAAGATCTTTTTACCTCTGCTTAAAAGTATTATTGGGTATTGTTTTGTGTGTCTGTTGTGAAAGGGATTGAGCTCTTTATTTGGTTCTCTTCTTGAGAGTTATATAGATATGTTACTGATTTTTGTACATTGATTTCGTATTGAAAATTTTACTGAAGTTTTATAACACATGTAAGATTCTTTTGGAGAAGTCGTTAGGGATTTCAAGTTATACAATCATGTCATCAGCAAACACAGCTAGCTGAGCTTTCCCCTTTGCCTATATGGGTACCTTTTTTTTTTTTTTTTTGAGTTGGAGTCTCACTCGGTCGCCCAGACTGGAGTGCAGTGGCCGCTCCCGGCCACCGCAGCCTCGCCTGTTGGGCTCCGGCGATCCTTCCGCCTAAGCCTTCCGAGTAGCCAGAATTACAGGCATGCACTACCACGCCCGGCTGATTTTTTTTTTTTTTTTTTTTGATTTATTGTAGAGATGAGGTCTTGCTGCCCAGGCAGGTCTCGAACCTGCGGGCTCAGGCAATCCACTCACCTCAGCCTCCCAAAAGCTCGAGATTACAGGCTGAGCCACCGAGCCCGGCTTATGGGTACCTTTTATTTCTCACTCTTACCTGATTGTTCTGGCTAGCACTTCCAGTACAATATTAAATAGGAATAGCAAGAGTGGACAGCCTTATTTTGTTCTTGTTCTCATGGGGAATGTCTCACACTTTTTCCCATATAATATTTTTCCTACAGGTTTGTCATACGTGACTCTTTTTATTTTGAAACATGTTCTTTGAAAGCCTACATGATTAAAGGGTTTAAAAATGAAGAAATGTTGGATGCTATCACATGGTTTTTCTGAATCTATTGAGAGGGTTGTGTGGGTTTTGTTTTAAATTATGTTTATGTGATGAATTATATTTATTGATCTGCGGTTGTTGAACTATTCTTGCATTCTTGGTATAAACTCACTTGATGGTGGTGGATTTTTTTTTTTGATGGGTTGTGGAATTTGGTTTGCTAGAATTTTGTTGCAAGTTTTTGCACCTATGTTCATTAGCAATATTAGCCTGTAATACCCTTTTTTGTGTGTCCTTGCCTGATTTTTGTATCAGGAAGACACTGATTTCATAGAATGAACAAGAAAGAAGTCTGGGCACCTCAATATTTTGGGCTAGTTTCATCAATATTGATGTCTGCTCTTCTTTTTACGTTGGGTAAAATTCAATTGTATCTGCATCTGGGCTTTATTTGTTGACCTGTTTTTATAATGACACAATTTTATTGCTTATTATTGGTCTGTTCAGGATTTACTTTTCTTTCTGGTTTAGCTGGTTTAGCTTTGGAAAAGTTTTATTATTCAAGATTTGTATCTATTTACTTGAAGTTTTCTAATTTGTTATCATAGAGGTGTTCATAATCGTTTCTGATGATCTTTTGTATTTGTGTGTTATCAGTTGTAATGTTACCTTTATTTTTTCTGTTGTACTTATTTGAGTCTTCTTTTATTTTTTATATTTTTTGTTTGTCTAGCTAGTGGTCTGTCATTTTTATTTATGCTTTTAAAGAACCAACTTTTTTATTCATTGTTCCTTTTTATCAATTTTTTGTCTCAATCTCATATAGTTTCTCACTGATCTTTGTTACGTCTTTTCTTCTGCTAGCTTTGAATTTAGGTTGTTCTTGTGTTTATTGTTCTCAGAGTTAAAGCATTAAATTTTTGATTTCAGATCTTTCTTTTTGATGTAGACATTTAAAACTTTAAATTTTCCTCTTAGCACTGATTTATTGTATACCAGAGGCTTTGACATGGTGTTTCTCTATTATAATTTGTTTCAAAGCAATTTATTTACCATAGCTTATTTATTATGTATTTATTTATTTATTTTGAATTGGAGTCTCACTCTGTCACCCAGACTGTAGTGCAGTGGCCGCTCCCGGCCACCGCAGCCTCAACCTGCTGGGCTCCAGCGATCCTTCCGCCTCAGCCTTCCAAGTGGCTGGAATTACGGGCATGCGCTACCACACTCGGCTGACTTTTTGATTTATTATAGAGATGAGGTCTCACTGCCCAGGCGGGTCTCGAACCCGCGGGCTCAGGCAATCCATTCACCTCAGCCTCCCAAAGGCACAGGATTACAGGCTGAGCCACCGAGCCTGGCTATATATAAGGCTGTTTTGTTTTTGTTTAGCTTTTGTGTTCATATATGTGTGTGTTTTAATTTTTGTAGGTATGCTGTGTGTTTGTTCGTGATCTTCCGTGCTTGTTTGTGATCTTGTGCATTATATAGTCTTTCTTTGGTTTCTTTTTTCTTCTGTGCACAACACTTTTTAAAGCATCTCATGTACAGCTGGTCTTGAAGCAGCATATTATCTTAGGGATTTGGATGTCTGGGAATGATTTTAATTCTTTGTTGCTGATGAAGCTTAGCTTGGCTGGGTAGAAAATTCTTAGTTGCAATTGTTTATCTCTGAGAACAGTAAAGATAGGGGCCCAATTCCTTCTGGCCTGTAGTGTTTCTGCAGAGACGTCTGCAGCAATTCTGATTGTCACCCTCAGTAGGTAGTTTAACCTTTCTCCCTTGCTACCTTTAGGTTTTTTAAAATTTTATACCTACTTTATGTATGTAAAGGGTTCACTCCAGAGGTGTGGCATTGGGGTTAGCAATTACTACAGCTGTTCTACCCAGGAGAAGCTCTGTTGATTTTAGAAGACAGCGCTAAGCCTCAGTGCTCTGAGAAGTGCCAGGGCCCAAGGAGAGCAGCTGTGATACCAGTGGCTTTACCAGGAGGGCCCTGGTCACTAGCTCTTGAGTCTTCACTCAGTCTCTCACATTCCCACTTACACACAAATATGCATGCAGTATCGTCTATACAATCACTCACACACACAGGGGCACACGCAGTCCGACTGGTTACGCAGCCATCTTCCCAGAAATTCCTAACATAGTACATTTCATTTGTCTACCTATGACTCATTTTGCTACTGTGGCCTGATGCTATAAACTTCACCATAAATTGTGTTCCTTTTTATTTAAAACTTAAGTGTTTATTTAAATAAATATCTAAAGATAATCTTGAATATTTACCAGTACACTTATCTTGTGTTCTTTCAAAGGTTCTTATAGTTTAAAGTTTTACATTTAGGTCTTTTATCCATTTAGAGTTGATTTCTGGTATGGTGTTAAGTAGGGGTCTTGTTTTAATCTTCCGCATGTGGTCAGGCAATTTTCCAAGCATCATTTACTAAATAGGTTCTCCTCTCCCATATAACATTACCTTGGCTTCTGTATTTCACTTAACTGTTTCTAACTATAAGTTATATATGCTATTGTTTTCCTAAAGTCAGAAGTCTTTTTTTTTTAGCTTTTCTAATACTTTATTATATGTTACATTTTATCCTCTTCATACTTATATCTTGTGTGTGTTTTGCTAGGATTCATAGATCTTTGGATTTCTGTAATTTGTTAGATTTGAAAACGTTGAGAATGTTTTAGTCTTTATCTCTGCAAATAATTTTTCTGTTTATTTTTTTTCTCTCTCCCTTGACACAAAACATGACATATTAGAATCTTAATTTTATCTCCAAACATCACAGAAACTGTTAAATTGCATTATTTTAAATCAATCTTCAATATATATATTTATATTCATGTTTTATATTTATATGTGTGTCTCTTTGTTAGTTTATTGTCAAACTTCTCATTCTTTGCTGACATTTGTCTATGCATGCATTTTATTTACCTTATCCTATAATTATTCAAATTTATAACTGTAATTGTTTTTGTTTCTAAATTCTATATCTGGATCATTTGTCATTCTCATTCAATTAAATTTCTTTTCTATTGCATGTGTTTTTAACTTTTCTTGCGTATTCACATCTTATTGCACATATTTTTAAAAATTATATTATATTGCTTAGACTGGGTTATTTTATCTTCTTTTAAATAGTCTTACATTTGTTTGGGCAGACATCAATATAACTGGAAGATCACCTTGCTTCTGTGAATGCTTTAATTTAATCTGAGTTGGTATCATTATTCATATGACATCAACATTCTGCAGTCTGAATTTGGGTGTCAGCTGAATATCCAGTAGGTTAAACAAGGTCTCACTACTCTGGATTAGTCAGTATTTCAACATCTTCTCTACACTCAGTGATTTTGAAGTTCCAAGACATGATTCTCAAAATGTTAATCTTCTGGGTCTTTCTAAAATTAAATTTACTTCTTCCTACCCATTGAGATTGTCACTTTCTATTTGGGCTCTATTTACCTACAAAATTTTGGAAGTTTTCCCAAACCCAAAACTGGGTAACCATAGAGCATGGTTTATGAGTTTCTGTGTTCTCAAGAATTGCATCTCTGTGCTGAAAACTCTTCTTTCAAATATTTTGCAAAATATTTCATTTCTTTACAGGAAAATAAAATATCTAATTCCAACTTCTTTCCAAAGGCTGAGACAAAAAATATATTATCATAACTTTATTTTAATTAAGTTTATGTGTAAGAATAAATTATTTTGGGGATAATGCATTAATCATTGCATTTTAAGGTCATCGAACCTCCCACTAAAATATTATGCATTTCAAAAAAGTAACAATAGGTTCAATTTTTTCACTTTTTGAAAAAATATAACTGTAGACGATATCTGTCTTTACATATCTTTTCAAGATAAAAAAGTTCACCATCTCTATTAATGGTACAAAATAATAGTTAAAGCATCTAAAAGTTCACTGTCATTTTCTCCTTCTCTTATCTCAAGGCACTTAAATGCATCTAATACATTTTCTTGCATATGTATATAACCATATAAAGTTATCCATCCTTGCCACTTTAATATGCTTAACATATTCTCCTACATATGTATATCTCCTTGAAGGGCACAAAGTGTTACTACTTATAAATATTAAAGACCTCCTATTAATTCTTCTCATAGTCACCTTCATAATTCTAAACTGATAATTGCTTTTATCTTAAGATGCTCTGACAATTAACATTAGGATCATTTTCTTCTTTTGAATTTTTAATGCTATTTCTATGACAAAATATTTTGACAATTGAAAATAAGTAATAACATAAACTATATTAGTTGTCATAATTTGTTTATATTTACGAAATGAATACCAAACATATGACTGCTTTATATACGTCAAGTTAAGCGATTTGATTTTGTCATATAGAAACTTGGTGACAGAGTGAGGATTCAATTGCAATCAGTCTAACGCCACATGTATTTTCATTACATGGAGACATAATGAATTATAATTTATTTTTTGTGAGACTTTTTTGAGAGGTGTTTATATTTTAAATGACATTCTGAATTTTTCTTTTCTTTTTTTCTTTTTTTTTGATTTGTAGTCTCACTTTGTTTCCCAGGCTGGAGTGCGGTGGCACGTTGCTCACAGTCCCTGCAGGCTCAACCTGCTGGGCTCAGGCGATCCTTCCACCTCATCCTTCCAAGTAACTGAAACTACAGGCATGTATCAACACATCTGAGTAATTTTTTGATTTATTGTAGTGATAAGGTCTTGTCAAATTACCCAGGCTGGTCTCGAACCCCTGGGTTCAGACAATCCTCTCACCTCAGCTTCCCAAATTGCTGGGATTATAGGCATGAACCACCATGACTGGCCTGACATTCTGCATTTTTCCTGGAAATCTAGATCATGAGTTTAAACATTTAAATATATTCATTGCTATGTAATCAAATACTTTGAGTTTTGATATTAGTTATATTACAAGTTAGTGAGCACATCTACCAAGAGTGTTTTTGTAAAGAGAAAGTGTTGCTCTGTTACTCAGCCTGGAGAGCAGTGGCATGACCATAGCTCACTGACGCCTTGAACTCCTGGGCTCAAGTGACACCAAGATGAGTTTATTGTAGATATTCTTTTTCTTCCAGTAATTAGTATGATTTCTTTCTTCATGTACACCAAAGTGTGAACTATGTCATTATTTTAAAATATATCATATTTTCATAGCTGTTTGACAATATTTTTCCAAAGTACATTACACAGTATCAGATATTGGCAATAGAGCAACATTAAAACAGCATCAAACACCAAACATAAAACATATCTATCTGGACTATGGTATCATATTTCTGCTCTAAGGCATGAATATTATTGATAATAATAGAATTATGTGTTTCTAATGGTATGTAATAAAGTTATAACTCAAGAAATGTCTGTGCTATCATAAGTTGTAAATTATATACAACTCAAAATGTAAAGAAGAAAACCAGATCGGTACTAAGCATACAGGAATCATATAATTTGTAAATTTTTAAGATACAGACAGAAATACCCTTATTCCTTCTCATTTGTTCTTTCTATTCTGGTCTTGCTGATCTTACCTACATTCTGCATAGCCTATAAAGGAAGAATACGCTAATCAAAGTGTTTTTATTTAAACTTTAAATGTTAACAACCTTAAAGAATCTTCACATACAATATTGATGCATAGGAAATAAGAAAGACAGGGTGAGATATCATAAATTGAAAGATAAGTAATTTTATAATTCAGAAAATGGATAAATGAGTAGCAGTGCAAAAGAATGAAGGATAAGAACTTATCATTACCAAATTGAATTATGGTAGAGTAAATGTGTAACTTGATATTAATTTTAACAAAATCCACATCATGAAAATGCCTACAGGACTATTATATTCTGAGTTTAAATATTAGGATCTGATGTCATGGAGTTGTAGTAAAGAGTCTTAATTGTATTTGAAGTAAATTGAAGGGACTTGAAATAAAGAGCCTTCATTTTCTTTTTTACAGGCATGCGCTACCACGCCCGGCTGATTTTTTGATTTATTGTAGAGATGCGGTCCTCGCTGCCCAGGTGGGTCTCGAACCCGCGGGCTCAGGCAATCCATCACCTCAGCCTCCCAAAGGCGCGGGATTACAGGCTGAGCCATCAAGCCCGGCTAGCCTTCATTTTCATAACCAAAGTTTTCAGAGGGGAGTGTTTTCATGATCATGTTCTTTTCTATTTTGTTGGTATAGCACTTCCATTGTCCTTTTCCTCCAAACTTACATACATTTCCACCCCTTCCAAACGTGTGGAACCAGCTTCCATACAGATTTGATCCTAATTGAACCCATTAACTTGCTTCTGACTTATGCTCATTATTCAGCATAAACTTAATATGTTAAGGGGAAGATATAGTTATTAAATATTCAAATATTTAATAAATTACACAAATTACTCTCATTATTTTTCACATAACAAAAATACTTTGATTTGAAAGAAGGATATTTCCCCAGCCATAGTTCCTTCTACAATTTATTTGAATAACTGTTGGTCATTTCTTTAGCTTGTATCCCTCCTCATTCTCTCCGCGAACCTCAGCAGTGTCCAGTGTCTGCTGATCTCATCCTTGTGCTAGTGTGATCAATAATCAGGGCCCATTTATGAATGAGAATGTGCAATATTCAGTGTTAGTTTCTGTGATAGTTCACTTTGTATGATGGTCTCCAGTTGCATCCAAGTTGCTCCAAAGGCCATGATTTTGTCTTTCTTCATGGCTATATAATATTCCACACTCTGTTTGTATCGTGATAGAACATTATGAGGAACATAAATTGCTCTACCAAAATGACTGAGATTTTAAATCAGGCATCATATTATGGGATAACTATATTACTCTAGTGTCATATATTTTAAAAACAATATTCTAAAGAAAACAGTCCTGTAATTAATTGCTGCTGGATATTCATCTTTGTGTCATATTATTTGTTAAATAATTCTAGCATGTTTATATATGGTCAATAAACAATGCATGTCGTCATGCTTTTGAGTTTAACTAAAGAAATTACATAAAGAAAGTGCATTACTATACTTAGGAAGACAATTTATCATAGCCAGTAACCGTATAGACTCATGGTCAAACTGTTTGTCTATGAAAGCCTGACTCCTTCAATCCTTCACTATGATACCTTTAGCAAGATACTGAGCCTCTCTGTTTTATTTTCAGTTATGTAAACTAAGTGGGCAGAGATATGTGCCTTTAATTCTTTCCATTTTACAGAATGATGTGAAGACAAAACAATTGCTAAATACTTGAAATAGCACTTGCAGATACTAAACACTCTGTTTACCATCACCGAAGAATACCTTTTGCATCATTATTTATTTTAAATAAAGTAATATAAAGGTAGGGAAGCTTTTTCTAACATCTGTGGCATGTTCACATCTGGAAACATCTTCAGAGGCATATAGCCATAACTTGTCACCACTAACATTCCTGATTTTAATGACACATTCACAAGTTCATTAACAAGCATGATACATGGATTTTTTTTTTTCACATCAGTGCTTTTCACTGGAAACTTTTATGTGGAATAGAATGGAGAACTAGGGTACACAAATTCACAATCTGATCACTCGCCTACTTAAAAGTCTAACTCATTTATTATAAACACACATGGGTGGAAACCACAGCTACAAAAGTGACAAAAAAGGATATTATACACTGCCACTTACTTCAAGCTTCTGGGCTAAATGGGCTACAATTCTGATTCATGAGAGAAATTTCAAGAGAACAGTCTCTGAAGATGAAAAATATGTCAAAAGCTTTTCCCACTTATGACATGTAATTGAGAGGATAAACAGTCCGTGGTGTATTAATTTTTGACTGTTGTAGCATAGGTGTTTGGTTAGCCAAGCTGGGGTTTAATACCCATTAGAGGTGATAGATTAATGGTTCTGAAACCTCACATCATCTGTATATTCATTGAGGAGGTAATGAAGGTAATGGCTTTCATCAATTCCATATAATGCATCTTGTGTACGAGTACCCCTGAGCTCTTTAGGTACTACATTTCACCCTATTTTCTTGATTTACTGATTTTTAGAAAAAACTAGTTTGTTTTACTTTTCCAGGTTATTACTTCCAATGGAAGGTATCAAAACATTTCCAAGCCATTACTACTAATCATAACTATTCCCTCTTTTGCCAAAATACTTTTGACATTAGTTATGAAATATGTATTAATGAAGTCTATGCAACAAATATATTAATGCTGTTTGTTCTGGTTTTGATCATGTATTTATAACAGATCTGAATTGCCAAAAGTTGTGATCCATATTATTATTGTATGTGGCATTAAAAATAAAGGAAACAAAAACCAACACAATCAACTAAACCTAAACAAGCTGTAAAATATAGGACACATTCACATTTCTGATAAAGTATGAAACTGTTTGAATTGCAATATTGATAAAATCTATTATTTGGTTTCTAAGGATCATGGCAAAATGTTTATCTTAGACATGTTATTTTTGATAGCAACTAACAAAATTAATTCTGGTTTGCTTGTGTAGATCCTAAAATTAGACTAAAGTTACATTATTCTGCACAAAATAAACAGGCAAATGTTTGTGTATGGTGTAAAGAGTAGAGGCAGGGCTAAGCAACATAGACATATTATCAAGCATTTTTTAGCCCAGAAAACTATACGGCACAAAGCATTTAGAGAATACTTAGATTTATAAACTCTGCACTAAAATGTGTAAGTCTCAAATTTTTAAAAAGTCAGCAAATAGGCAGTCATAATTATCTTTTTTGGACTCAAAGTAAATAACTTTAGGAAGCAATGTCTTGCACTCACTGGAAACTATCAAAGCCTTGTAATACTGAATATTTCCAAAATGGGACTATATTTTAAAATAATTTGTTCTAAACCCCACACTTTTGGTGTAGTTAACTGAGTTCATATGCAATATTTGAGAAATGTGTGTATATCTGTTGATCATCTATCATTGACTTATCTTTCTATCGTTCTAAACAAGTATATGTGGAGGGGGAGAGGGAGAGGGAATATCCAAAGACACCTAAGCACAATCTTGGTATATGATTTAATAGTAATGTGAGTGTGAGGGGCCCAAAAGTTAGATAACAATTATTTTTAGGGGTTGAGAGTAAAGTATTTCATGTCAGTTATAGGTAGGTGATGGGAAAGTAAGAGAAGAAAATTAAGACAGAGGGTTGGTCCCTTTAAATACATTGAAGGAAAAATATTACCCACCAATAATAAATCTAAACCAAAAGTTCTCCCTTAACTAACACATCAATTAGCTTTCTTTGCATGGCACAGAACTTAACAGTTGCAATATCACAGTCTATCAGAACATACCAATTTAAAGGCTTCTAACTCATAAAGAGCTAAGAGAAGGCTTGTGTCAAGATATTTGACTAAAGAGATTATTGGCATGATGTTATTGACTCCGCCTTAAAAAGGAATCAGCAAGTTTGACTGGCTTTCTTTGGGTTATATACTGAGAATATAGAAGGAAGATATACTAGTTGGGAAAATAATACTGATTTGAGTATGTTTTAAAAAATGTTGGAACTATGAGCAAAAGATAAAAACCAATGTGAGTCACCAGTGATATCACTGGTCCTAAAATCTTAGCTTTCTAGAGCCTGTATCACCAAATACGCTAATTTTAAAGGTAGTTAGAATGGATTTCTTAAACCTCAAAGTCCAATGCTGTACTTTGACCTACAAATTACTTGTAAAAACCAGCATCATTTTTGTCATAATACACAATATACTCTCAGAACTTACTAGATACTATAGATAAATATAGGCAATCTGAATCTTGTGCTCCAATAATTTCATGCTTGCAATGAAAAAGCAAAACAAAGAGCTTAAAGTATAGATTTTTAAAAATTAAAAATCCCAAATAATGTGATATATTTTGTTTGATATGAATTTATATATTTTGTGGAGGTTAGAATAATGTATATCAACAGAGACTATGGCTTTGAGAAAATTTTTGTGCAATGAATATATTCATGGGAAGAAATGAGACAGAGGTGAGATTTAAATGGTGGTTGATAGGGCTTACCCAAGAAATAAAAGCATTCTCAGTAACAGATGTCATAGTTATGGAATGTAGTAGTATGTGGGACAACTATGAGGAGACTCTCTTGACTAAATTTACTAAAAAATAGAGCAAAATAAAGACAATGATCTTAAGGATTATCTGTAAGGAAGCCAAGCAATGTTATTTTGGGTTGGTAAATTAGGTACTGAAATACCTTAAAAGTTTTACTTGTTCATTTATCCGTGTGTGACTTTACAAGAAAGACATACCTGATGAAAGCATTTTTAGGATGGTTTACCGTTGAAACTGGACTTCTATCTTATGATCAAGAGTCATAATTACAAAGGTGGAGAAAGCTTTAGTGCTGAAATGGGATTTTAATCTTACTATTAAGAGTATGTTTCCAATTAGTTAATTGATTTGTTGCCCAAATACATGATTCCTATCTGTTTTAAGGGACTTGACCATGTAATTATTCTATCAGTTCCTCTTTCTCTAGATCCTCTCTCTCTCTCTCTACTGTAAAGAATCTTCTGTGTTGTCTCAGAACTTGGTGATGCCAAAAGTTGAACTTCCAAATCTCTGAGCTTTGATTATTTGAAATTAAACACTACATTCAATTTATCCCGTCAACCAAAATTGTGCGTGTTACATTTCTTATAGAGTTATCTTTCATGTAGTCCAAGCTTTCTTTAAGAAGTCAGATCTGAATTTTTCTATCTCCAGCACTCCCAAAAACTGTCCCATCAGGCACACCTAAGTCTCCATGTAACTTGATCTGTCTCATCAGGCACACTCATGTCTCCATATAAATATGTGAATAGTTGATTTTTAAAGTAAATTTTAAACTGATCTTTAAATAATACACACAAAGCAAACCTAAGGCAAATTCCATTGTTACAATATAATTATATTGATCGCAGAGCTAAGGCCCAGTTTGTGGTACAAATGTGATGATGGCAGAATATATGTATACATATATACATAAATATATATGACAAGAATTGTTTTTTGCCAGTCAACATTTCATTGTGATAATATTACAGGCAGAGAGGAAAAATGCAATATAACTCTATATCAAAGAATGCACAGCAGAATGCAGTCATAAATTTCTACAACTGAAGAAGACTTGGTACACTAATAAGAGATACTGCTGCTGGACACATATAGTTCTGTATAGTTTATCTCAGCCAAACATGATCAAATAGGCAATAAATTTCAACCTATGAATTGTGAAATGACTGTATGCCTAAACTGTTTTTTTTTGTTTTTTTTTTAATCCATGGAAAGTCATAGCTATCTTGACAAAAAGGTAAAAGGATACTTATACTTAGGGTGACAATACAGTTTATCACTTAAAGTACACCATGAATTCATACACCTAGACTATACTAAATTGATTATTATTTCTTTTGTTAATAATAAATTATACTTATCTCACCTTACCATAACTTTTTTAACTACAAAATTTTAAAATATGTTAATGTTGTAACTCATAATAGCACTTAGCTTAAAACACACATTGTGCAACTCTATGTAAATATTTACTTTATGTATTTTCTCATTATATAAGCCTTCTTTCTGCTTTTAAATTTTTTAGCATTTTTTTAAAAAACGAAGACACAAGCACCCACTGGATCTATACAGGATCAGTATCTTCAAGGCACTAGTAAGTGATAAGAGTTTTTCTGCTTTATTATAATCTTCTACAACCACTGCCACATATGCAGCTTATCACTGACCAAAACTTACTTATGCAGTACATGACTCAGTTAATTTGCTTTATGGCTTCTGAAGTTTGTTATTGAATATTGAAAGCTAAGTTTAAAAAGGAGCAAAATAATTTGATATTTGAATCCTTTAAGCATCCTGTTTATATATTTTTTATTTTTCTGAAAGAAAATATATTCATTTGAATGTTAATTATAGGTTTTAATGTGTGAATATAATTTTCACATATTCTTTCAGTGACATTTTTATCCAGAATTCTAGGTTCACTTCCAGATATTTGTTAACAGAGTCATTTTCTGATAACTTTATTTTTCCCATATGCTTATTTTGATTATGTCTAAAACAGTACAGGACATATCTTCAAGCTTTTTTTACATAATGTGCAGATATTTATTTTGTATGGCCAAAACTAATATTAAGTTTCGAATATTCAAAATGTCAATTTTCTGTTCTAGACTTACAGAAATCAGTTAGCTATGAAAAATTTTAAACAATTGACTATGACTGTCAGATGAGAGTAAGAGCTATCATTTTCTGGGAATACTTTATATAAATTATCACATTTAGTTTTCCAAATAATACTGGACAATTAGAACTATTAGATGAGACACACACACACACACACACACACACACACACACACACGATGAAGTAACTTGCTCAATAACATACACCAATATGTTTCTAGAAAAAATGTAATTTCAAATGAGGTTAGGACAGTTTGCAATAGAAAGATATGAATAAAAGTGCTGCCATGTGATCATTAAAGAATATAACTCATCTTAAATCTCAGTATTTCAATATTCATAAATAATGTGTACTAAAGTTGGGTTTATGTAGACAGAGAGAAAATGTACATAAGGGAGATAATGGTCCTTAGTATACAGATCTATTATATGAACTGACATTAACACCATAGTCATATTTAATGAAGGTAATAATGTTCATAATCAGATTTATTTGGGATAGAATCATTTTAAATAGAATATGTTGCCATTAATATGCTCAATCTTTAATAAAGGTGATCAATTTTTGCCAGAAGTGAGCTAGGTATTATCGTTCCCATATCAGAGAAGAGAAAATTAAGGTACAGAGGTGTTCAGTAAGCTGATCAAATTTATGCACATAGATAGAGCTGAGTTCTTAGCTCTGTTTCTCTAACCCCGAGTCTGTACTTTCATCCACTACACTTTACATGCATGTTATTTGCTTTTAAAAAAAGAAAAAGAAAACAAGGAAAACAAGTTTTGGATTTTTCTTGATTTTCCCTGTTCTTTAGCTGCAAAAACATAAATAGGAAACCTAAAATTGTATCTTCCCCCATGATTTCTAAAAGTCTATGTGATTCTATAACAAGAGGCTCAGTTTCAGGAACTGAAATCATTACAGGAGTATTAAGGAAAATATCAAAATTCAGTTTCATTTCTTTAAAAATTAGAAATTAGAACTGCGGTGTACCACTCTGGGAATCTTTTGCTTGGCTTTTTCTCAAGAATAGGGTAAGTATCTCAGAGCCCCTGTGAGTGCACTGGGATTGTCATTTTTGCCTAATATGATGGAAGTTTGAATGGATTTTTAGCAGCTGGGAAAATAAAGCCACAGACAAGATTTGTCAGAATGTATTTCTTTTTGTATATCATAAGTTCACCTCACATCATCGTTCAGGACTCACAGCCAAAGGAATGCCATTCTGAGATGGCTTTCGTTTGTCTGTGGATGTTAATCTTCTGTCCAAAAGTGAATGACCAGTGGTCACTTTATATTAGTCAACACATTTGCTTCCAAAAAAATTTGCTTCCAACCATTCTCTGATGCTAGATATTAAGAGAAATTGAAAATTTCAAACTATTAAATGATGATTTCCTTTTGATAACCCCTATTTTCTGATTAGAGGTTGAAATATGATTAATAAAGACGGCAATTTATTGCTTCTTTGATTTAATAGCTGGAACTAATGGTAATTTCATGTCCCTGCTGCTACTCTGGATAGTAGAACATATTAAAAATAAAAAATTAAAAGTCAGCTTTGTAAAACATATTTTTGACAAAATTGAAGCTACTTTTCAAAAGTATAAACTAGCAACACTCTTTATGTGTGTGACAGTCTAAATTATTTAATTGGCAGATGAGGAAAATAATGTCATGTAGAATTCTAATTTTGTTTTTCTTATTCACTAGCTATGCTAGGCATTTCAGAATTCACTGCAAAGAGTGCTATGAGTTATATTTTATATTGTTTTTTCCACAGTGAGACTTTTGTCCTCCTAAATGTTATTGTAATTATTTAAAATCATTCTCTTCAGAACTAGTTTTGTTCCTCCTCATTTCATAATCCTTTAATTATCAAAGTTTTAACCAACTGTAATATTTCAGATCTTTTGCCTGCAGATTGTTGCAATCCTGGTATATAATGCTTTTCAAGTATGGCTCTGTATCATTTCAAGTTCTAAAATACTCTTTAGAATCAGGCATTAGTTTGTATTTATGATTGTTCTTGTGGGAATGACAGTGAGCGCTCCAGAATCTTTCTTTCCTGGACGCCTCAGACAGACAATTATATTGGATAAGATATGTGGTATGGGAGCCATAGATGACATGTTAAGCTTTCTATATATAGATAGCACAACATGAGCTACTACAGTTATTTGGGTGGCTTGGGTGTCCTAAGTGAATTTATACAAATACCTCCCTACTGTCTCTTGGTTCTCCCAGGGCATAATAATAGTTTCATCTGCTGCCGTAATAGTATCAATGTGTAGTTGATGCTTGAAGGCTTACGGTAACTTCAGATCAGGTCGTATTATTTTACTTTAGAGGACATTTTGTTGAAGGCAAAAATTAATCTAAATTGTGACAAAACACCAATGATTAAAATACATATTATTAATTGTTCTTTTATTAAATTATTTTACTTTAACAGAAACCTCTAAAACATTATTATCAAGGAATGTTTGGTATGCAAATTTCAGTCACTGCACTAAAGTCTTGAAAAGAGATAAAGATTAGTAATTTAAAAAGTCTACTTATTTGTTACTCTGAGCTCAGTATTTATTTGTTTTATGCAATGACTGCTCACCATTTCCCTAATCACAGAATATGACTTCTAGGAAACATAGTCTTACAACTTAATTTAAAATATATGTGACATAGATTTCCATAAAGATTTAACTATTAGTCTTATGTATCATTTCGGCTTGAGATTGCATCCTAAAGGCTTTTGTTTCCATTTCAAACTTGTACAACTTGATCTATAAACTTTGTAACATTAGGTCTTATATTGAAAATGCAATTCCAAACCTATTGTACATTTTCTTGCAGTATGTGTATTTTTTTGTTGTTGTTGTTAAATAATCAGGCTATTTGAGCAGTTAGTAACATGAGTTTTATTTTTATTTTTGGTTTTTGACAATGTCATAGTGACACCTCTTCACTGTTGCTTCTTTAAGTTTGCAAATAACACCCGGAAACAGATTGGATATATTATTTATGCTGAAGAAAGAATGAATAAGGGAAACATCTACAAATATCAGCCAAAGAAAAATAAAAAGAATGGGGCAACTCTCTGAGCAATCTAACCGTTGATCAGCCATGGGATTCCAGCTTGACATTTGACTTTCAAAGCTTTGAACAGGTCAGGGAGGACAGCAGGCTCAGTGATTATGGCTGTGTAAATGCAGTCTACATTTTTAAAAATATGCATCCTGCTGACAAATATACCTTCAAAGGTAGAAATGTGGGTCTGAATTCAATGAGCACTTACCTGAAATAAAAGCATCAGGTTTAAATTGGTCTGTTTTAACATTTAATAGTATTTCCATTTTAAAAATATTTACTGAACACTTGCAATACATAGGATAGCTAAGAGAGAAATACAAACAATTCCACCCAATCTAATTTTTCTTATAGTAATCATATAGACATAGTATTATAATTAATTTCAATTTAAGGTAAAATAAGGTCAAGACAGGAGAAATAAACAAATGCCATCGGGATACAGAGTAGAAAAATCTTGCAGAAACTATGCTTTTACTTCAAGTCTTCTATTAAATCAATTTGTTATAATTAAAGGTATTTCAAATTTGCTGCTATTTTTGAGTGAGTAGAGGGAGACCATTATAAGAAAAATAAAGGGAATCTGGGAAGGTGTGAGTAGCATCGGTGTTTCTGGAAATGTTCATGGCACATACAGGCACCAAACAAGGTAGACACACGTGGTTCCCAGGAGCAAGACTGGCCCAAGGCAATCTCAGAAGTTCAGCAGAGCAGGTATGCCTAATAAATCCATACTAGATTATATCCGAGTTGCCCCTGGTCCAGTAGTCATTCTCACTAGTAGCTCCATGTAATAGGAAGAAGAATAGCATCCCAAAGATGTGTGTGTTGTCTTAATCCCGAAAACTTGTAACAATGTTACATTACATGGCAAAAGAGAATTAAGGTTGTAAGTGTAATTAAGGTTGCTAATGGTCGAGACTTGAGATGGAGAGATTATTTGGGTTATCCAACTGGACCTAATCTACTCATTTAGGTTTTCAGAAGTCGAAGAGAGAGTTAACAAGAGGGTCAAAGAGATGTGATGACAAAAATGACTCAGTCTTAACAATGCTGGTGTTTGAAAACACAGGAGGTGAGGCATAAGCTGAGGAATACAGGAAGTCCCTAGAAATTGGAAAAGGCAAAGAGACACATTATCACTTAAAGCCTTTAGAGAGAAATGAAGTCCTGCCAGTAATTATTCTTAGCCCAGTAAGACCCATGTCAGATTTCAGACCATCATAACTGTGAAATAATAAACCTGATGTTGTTTTAAGCCATTAACTTTGTGGTTATTTTCTAGAGCAGCAGTTGGAAACTAATACACTTCACAGTTAATTTTGTAGGTTAGTATAAGGCTTTCCAGTATAAACAGTCCCAGGATTCTTATCTATGTTATCTTCATTTTAATATCAGAGGTTCTCATGAATCTCTACTTGATAGTATTTAGGTATTTAAACTTTGTTCTGGAAATAATATGCAATGACAAAAAAAATCTGCATCAGTATGTATTTTATTATTCTTTCCATCATATACTAAGCTTTAAAATGGAGAGGTAAACCGGGTTCGGTGGCTCAGCCTGTAATCCCGCGCTTTTGGGAGGCTGAGGTGAGTGGATTGCCTGAGCCCGCGGGTTCGAGACCCGCCTGGGCAACGAGACCTCATCTCTACAATAAATCAAAAAATCAGCCGGGCGTGGTAGCGCATGCCTGTAATTCCGGCTACTCGGAAGGCTGAGGCGGAAGGATCGCCGGAGCCCAGCAGGTGAGGCTGCGGTGGCCAGGAGCGGCCACTGCACTCCAGTCTGGGCGACCAAGTGAGACTCCAACTCAAAAAAAAAAAAAAAAAAAATGGAGAGGTACTTAGTTGTTGGATTGACAGCAATGCATGATTGACTCAAAGTGTGACCTCTGTCACTAACTTAATGAGGCTCCAATAGCCTAAAAATGCAAACAGATATCTTAATTGTGTGGAATTTAGGCTTTTATAAGACTGAGATATCAGAAAAGTATCACATTTACCATTCTGGGGATACATCATACATAGTGGCTTATATAAGGTTAAAACCTTAGGTCCAAGGTATAGAAATTGATCGTGAGACCATCACAATTTTGGAAAAATTGATGGTAGACTAGACAGGAATATCTTATTCCTAGAGTTTTATTGATTCAACTTCATTTATTCAGCAATTATTGTTTGCCAACCACTCCGTATAGCTTGGAATGTTCTGATGTTAATCATAGCCTACCATATTTATCAAGCTGTCACTCACCACTTAAATGTCTACATTAATCAGTTTCTTATGGATCCTCAGCTCCAACTTAATTTTCTCAAAAAGAGACTACTGTGAGATTTCCAAATTAGACATTCTGGATGTTACATGAAGTCAAATTGGGATACGTTTCTAAAGAAAGTTTTCTCTCACCCACTGGGAAGGACTTTGGAGTTGTTTCATATTGGATGAAAGAGATCTGTTTTTTTAACCTCCAGATTGATGAATTTTGGGAAGCAGACTGCCTGTGGTAGAAGGCATGACATTGTGCAAGATATACTTTAGCTGAAGTAATCTCCAAAGAAAGCGGACAGCTGAGGGCCGTTTTCTGCAGCATTCCCAGCATCTGTGTAAATAATTCCCTCATTCTTTTAAGGGAATCTGGGCTGTACATCATAGTATTCACCCTCATGAGGTAACACTGAAGCATAGTAGCACCAAAATGTGACAGTTTTTAACAACTAGCTTTTCTGAGTCCATAAAATGGCTAGGCTAGATGTCATAATATCTGAATATCTCATTTTGCTCTTATATCCTTTGATTATTTTGCTTATTTTTCGAACTTATTATACATAAATAGCATTAGCAAGACTGGAAATTTTTACACCTCCAACTTCATTCAAATTTTGTTATTTCTTAAATTCAATTTAAGCAAATTTGTTAGTAAAAGTAAACAAATTTGATTTTACTTTCCGCTGAACATTAAAATCACATTTCTGTAATTGTCATTTAATCTGATTAACAACTGATAATTATTTAATGAAGCAAATTGTTTTAGACAAATTCCTCACAAACAATTTCAAATATAGAGAACAGTATATCTTAAGACCATTTATTTAAAGTAGAGCTCACTCACATTTCTCAAAAGCAATTATGTAAATGCAATTGACACCATATCTCCTTGTTTGCTCCAAAGAAAACATACTCTATTGCAAAGTAGTATATTAATAAGCCTCAAGAAGCCCAGGTGCGGTTTCCTCTTCCTGCCCCCTTAGTCATGTTTGACTGCAAGTGAACTTGCAGGTTTTTAATTATCCTGCAGCTTGAATTCAACCAGTGATAAACAGTTATTTAATTTGCTGTCAGCTTTAACTAACTTCAACTGTGACAGAACAATACACCATTGTCTTTAGTAGCACTAACTGAATCAGAGCAACCTCTGTCTGGAGTAACGGTGCTTTTAAAATTGTGCTAGAAATGACCCACACTTAGGTAAATATAGGATATATTAATAGTTTGCACACATAAGGCTAGAGTATTGTTATACTAAATACTATTACTTAGCCAGGAAGTTCATATTCATTAATTTATTACTTCATTCGGTAAATAATGACTGAATTTTTCTCCTCACAGAAATCTATTGCAATAACAAATTGAAAGATAATGCTGGCTTGCATTAATCTGATTCCAGGAGGATTAATGGGAAGTGGCTGGATTCTGGACACATTTTGAAGAAAAAGGTGTCAGTATTTATGGATTGTTCATGGGGTGTGAGATAAATAAAAACATAGAGAATGGTAGCAAAAATTTCACCACAAATACCATAAAAGAATGTAATTTTCACTACCGAATATGAAGAGGACTGTGGAACAACAGATGTGGGGAACCTATCCGGGATTCAATTGATCTAAAATTGTCATCACCACATCGCTAAATATTAAATAAGTAATTATTGATTATATTTAAAAATCTAAAATGAATAATTTAATGGCATATGCTTAGTAGCTGTCAATTAAATATATTACATTTGAATTTTCTAAGAATCAAATGAGCAGATAAAACATTGTTTTAACTTGAATGAATATATAATATTTAAAATATTCAGACTATAAAACTGAAAATTACTTTCAAATGTAAAATTCCATTAGAAAGCATTAAAACATAACATAAACTTATTTATAATACAGTTTATTTTTTTATGTACATTTGCCTAGTTTGAGGATAGCGTTTGTTTATGAAAAAAAGTACCTCATCTCTTCAGAATGAAATTTTTAAAATATGATAATAGCAAAGGTGAAACTAACCATGGCTACCAGGAGAATTGTTTACATTTCTAAAGTTGTGATGTCCTCACATCTGAATTTTAGAATACAGCTTATATTACTTTCAATATGTTTTTCTCATTTCTTTGCTTACTGATAACATGGCATCTTGAAAGAAACCTATTTGCTTCTCTGATATCTCAGTATTTGTATAATATTCTTCAACTGTTTATATTCTCTTTGCTTGTTTGTTTTCATTGTCTCTCCATATCTCACTATGTTTGACCCTTTACGCTATTATGTTTTCATTGCACTCCTTATTGGTTAATATATCACCATGTACATTTGTCCTATTTCTCCTTTAAGAAAAATACACCATGATAAAGATATGAAAGCATTTCTGAATTGGCCAAAATTGACAAGGTGAAAGATTATGTCATGCAAATACACATTGTTTATATTATATAATAATTAATTTTAAATAATTGGAGGAATTCATTGCACTTTTTTAAATTAATGAGATTTTAATTATATTAGAAATATTTATTCTTCAAAGCTAAATTATTTGAAATACTTAAAGTAGCAGTTAGAAATTCAAATGTTGCAAGGGCAACAGGGAACGGACATAGACATTTGAATACATGCATCTGGTATGCTGGGTATCTTGCCTATCTATGTATTGAATCATGTCTGTGTATCGAGTATATGCGTGCTGTGTTAAGAAAAAAGTTCTGCTGTGCCAAGATTTGTTAGGTAAATGCACAAGGAGATGTGACTGACTACGTAGAAACCAGAGAAGGAGGCTGTTCCCAAATGTTTGTCAAGAGGCAAATAATATTTATTGGATGACCACAAAGAATGTTTTCATTTGACTAAGATGATCTATGCATGCTGAGCATTTATAGAAACATGTGGCAAGGAATGTCATGCAGGAGAGTGATTACTATCAACTCTCTGTGCATTTAAGCATGAAGGGACTGGTTGGATGTAGGAGTAAAGACTCCATAAAGTGTCAAACGACAGCACTAGAGTTTTTCTTTATCTTTGTGCACCTGCAGACAAGAGGTTGCTAGGGTGTGAAATGCAGAAACAAATATACAGCTTATCAATTTGTAGTTTAAAAACTTTATAATTTTATTTTTGCACATATTTCTGCATGCCCTCTATGTTCTCCTAAATGTCAGTCATCTTATCACTTAAAGAGAAATCTGATCAAGTAGATATTCACAAATAATAACAATGTTCATGATTAAACGTAAGGACAACTTTTAATCACACTAATGCAGTAAGATATTAATAGTCAGACACCTTATATTTCAAATATGTATATTAAAATTAAAGAGATATGTTACACACAAATTTGTAGCTATCTTAGTAGAGATTTCATTTTTTTCAAAATATGCATACTATTTAAAGCAATATGTAAATACAATGCAATCTTTATCAAAATATTACTGGTGTTCTTGGCCAAAACAGAAAAAAAATCTTAAAATGTATATGGAACCAAAGAAGATCCTGAATAGTCAAACAATTCTTAGGGAAAACAAAACCAAACCAAACAGAGGCATCATACTTCCCATTTTAAAATTATATTACAAAGTTATACTAATTCAAACAGTGTAATAGTGACATAAAAACAGACACATAGACCAGTGGAACAGATTATAGATATCATAAGTAAATACAAACCTATATGGTCAACTAACTTTTGACAAGGGCACAATGAAGACACAATGGGGAGAGGCTAACCTCCAAAGTGATACTGGCAATACTGAATTTTCACATGCAAAAGAATAAAAGTAGACCCTTATCTTACACCATACCCATAAATCACCTCAAAATGGATTTTAAAAAGCAAACTAAACATAAGATCTGAAATCATAAAACTACTAGAGAAAAAAAATTGAAGAAAAATCCTTGACATTGATGTTAGTAATGCACCAAAAGCTCAGGATACTAAAGCAAAAATAATTCAGTGGGACTGTGTCAAATTAAAAAGGTTCTGCATAGCCAAAAAACAATCAACAAAATGCACAGAAAATCTACAGGTTAGGAAAAATAATACTTATCAACCATATATTTGTTAAGATGTTAATACCAAAACGTGTAAAGAACGATGCAACTTACTATCAAGAGAATGTATAAGCCAATTGTAAAAGGGGCAAAGGGCCTATATAGACACTTCTCCAAAGATAACATAAAAATGACCAACAGGTATATGAAAAAGTGTATAGGTATATGAAAAAGTGTTCAATGTTACTAATCATCAAGAAAATACAAATCAAAACCACTATAAGATGTCATTTCACATCCTTCACATTCATTAAAGTAGATATAATTTAAAAAACGCAAAAGATAACAAGTGTTGGCAAGGGTGTGTAAAAGAGGACAATATTGTGTACTGTTAATAGAGATGTAGAATGGTACAGCCATTGTAGAAGATAAAATGGATGTTCCTAAATGAATTATAGAATTAATCATATGTGCCATATATGTACCATATAACTTATAAATCCCCCTTCAGGGTGTAAACCCAAGGGAGGTGAAATCACCACCTTGTAAAGATATTTACACTTCCATGTTCATTGCAGCATTATTCGCAATAGTCAATACATGGAAGAAACCTAGGTGTCCATTATCATACAAATGGATGAAAAATTATAATATGCATATATATAGGTGCATATGTGTGTGTATAAAATGGAATATATATCAAATGGAATATATATAATGAAATATAAAATGGACAATAGACACATATGCACACATATATCTAATAAAATTTTATTCAACCTTAAATAAGAAGGAGATCTGTTTTTACCAGAAAGTGGATGGACTTGGAGGACATTTTTCTAAGTGAAACAAACCAGACACACAAAAAAGATACTGCATTATATTATTTATATGTGAAATCTCTTTCTATATATGTATATATATATTATGCATATGTGTATATGCATAATTGTAATATACTAGGTTGGGGGATGGGCAATGTAGGAAGCTCAAAGGATACAAAGTAGCAGATATGTATAAGTCTAAAACTCTAATGTGCATAAGAAGACTATAGTTAATAAAAGTGTATTTTATTAACTATTTACTAAATAGGTACACTATAGCTATTCTTGCCCCAGGGGAAAAGTGGGTAACTTGTGAAATGATGGATATGCTAATGTATTTCACCATAATAATCAATTTACTATATGTAGACATCTCATATATATATATATATTTGAGTTGGAATCTCACTCTGTCACCCAGACTGGAGTGAAACTCAACACATCTAGGTGGTTATTTTTTTTAGAATTAACAGACCATGGTATCGCCTAAAAGTGAAACATTTAAAACAAGAAAAATATAATTTTCTTAATGCCAACATTTAGGAGCCTTAAATAAGGGAAATTGGATTTATAAGCTGTATTATTAATTTGTGGCATTTAAAAGTATATGTAGGAGTCTGAGGGCATCAATTCATCAGACATTCAAATCGTTGTATTTTATTTTTATTCCCCCTTCTATTTTCAGTGTTTTAAAATTCAGCTTCTAATAATTTGTGTTATGCTTTATCTGACTCCAAATCTGGTCACTGTTCTTCCTTGCTAAACTCCTTCTGTAATTTTGTTTCGAAGAATTTACTTCCTAAATAAAGTGAGAAAGTCCTCACGATGACCGCATTCAGTGTCTTGGAATTCAAATGATTAAAATCCAAACCACCAAAGCTTCTTCATGTACATAGTACTGTCACACACTTCTACTTTGGTCTATTCTCAGAATTCTTGAAAACCACTCTATAAAGAGGGTTATTAGTGTTCTTCCTATAAGTTCCTATAAACGACTCCAACTGATAAGGCGCTTACTTTATGGGAGACATTCTGGAAGGCTTTATGTACATAAAGTCATTTAATATTCACAACATCTATATGAGGTAGGTTATATTATTCTGTTTATAAATAAGGAACTTGGACACAAGGAAGTTTGACAGAAGTCATTGGTCTTATAAATGGTAAAATTGGGTTGAATTTTCATAAAGCTTATAGTCAGGAAGTCTGCACCTAACCATTTCACTGTAGAAGACCTTGTACATACTACTATCCTGCCATTAACTTCATTGCATTATAATTTTTTACTCATTATCTTACCACTTTCAGTTTCTTGAGGAAAATAGCTAATCTTAGCTTTATGCAAATATAAATCCCTATCATGTCTCTCAATCAGTGCAATGTAAAAGTGTATTGAATTGAGTGATATTTTCAACAAATGTTACTTATTTCTTGTCTTTTGTGCAGCTCCTGACACATATAGATACTCAATTTTTGAAGGTATAAAAGAAAACATAAAAGATACAAAGTAAGGAGGAGGGAAGGAGGAAAGAGAAAAAGACTTATTTTAATGTGTTGGAGAAACAGAATTAAAACAAAATCTTCTCCTTACCCAGAATTCCACTTCATGACATTGGTAGAGAAAGAAAACATCTTTTTCTATTGAGTAAGTATTAAACCAGATGCAATGTGCATTACAGGCAATCCATTAAGAGAGTGTGAAGAGTGAAAGAAATCTCACTCTTTTATACAGCCAAACCGTTACAATTCATTACATACACATTTTCAAGATCAACAGTAACTAGTCCTAAGAAATACTTGACAGCACCATTTGTCACACACAATATAATCTAACTTCACCTGGTAAGTGGGATGACTATTTATGTTAGCGAATTGGCTTTTTCCAGAGAAAAAACAAACCTCTCATATATTTATGACAAGAGGTAGTTTCGTAACTTGGAGTAAGGCAACCAAGAAGGTTATCCTCCTAACCTCCCACAACTAGCAGATAGGGGAGCCATCTTCTTTGCTGCTGACACTTCACAGAGGTGGCTCTCAGGTTATTAAGAAAGACTTACCAGGTTTTATATGTGGCAAAATGTCAGTCTAGTCTTCAGAAGTATTTACATATATTTCAAAGAGAGGAAAAAGTACCTGTAATTATTCTAAAGAAAGTACTCAGAGAAAAAGAAGGGAAGGAAATCTCTTTACAAAATAAATAATTGTCTTTTATTTTTAATTTAAAGATGTTCTTAAAAGTTGAGTGAATACAAAACAGAACAGAGGGAGTGTGGTATATCCGGAAGAACATAAATGTATTCTGGGACTGCTTTGGCTACTTGTAAGACTTCTCCTTAGAAGCAGCATACACTCTCCATGGGGCTTTGCTTATTGTCTGTAAAAAGAGTAAATTGCAATGAATATTATACAAGGTCACCTCTGGATTTATTGCTCCAATAAACTTTTAAATAATTTAAAATTTTCAAATGATTTTTAAAAATTAAGGGTCCAGTGAGGATGACAAGTGTTGTTATTTTTATGTCCACACTTGTTTGAACTGTAATTTGTTCTGATCGCTAACACACAGTCAATGTCCTCCACGGAACACCTATAGCCCTTTAAATCACAAGGAAATGAGAATCGCTGACTCTCTAGTATACAATTAACACATGTATTTACAAAGTTTGCGAACTCGAGTGAGTGCGTATTGAAAGGAAGAATAACTCACTTTTTATAATACGAAATACTTTTACAACACAGAATGAAAAACAAAGGAAGCTTTTTTAGTATTATTTTTTATCTACAGGGGCTAAGAGTCAAATAGTGGCCTTGCATTTACTGCCACTATCAGAATAAAAATTACAAATATTATTTTCTTGTTCTATGAGCACGTGGAAGGTATCATGACGCTATATTTTCTTCTGTTTTGTTTTTGATTTTGTTTGCTGAGAAAAGTTTTCCTACACAGTTTTATTTTGTAAAGAAAATCCTGGTAGCCAATATAAATGAAAATATTTTACATTTTTGTTAATATGTGTTTATAGAAAAAGAAAGAGCACTATTATTTATAACATAAATATCCTGAGGAAAAAAACATTTATTTGATTTCCTGTGCCTCTTTGAAAGTTTTTTTCTTCCACGTTTTTCTGTTGTGACTAGTGTTACAATAAACATGCATGTGCAGGTGTCTTTTTTGTAGAATGGTTTGCATTCCTTTAGGTATATTCCCGGAAGTGGGATTGTTGTGCCATATGGAAGGTTGGTTTTTAGGCCTTTTAGAAATCACCACACTTGACTGGGCTCCATGGCTCAGCCTGTAATCCCAGCACTTTGGGAGGCCGAGGCGAATGGATTGCTTGAGACCGCGGGTTTGAGACCCATCTGGGCAACTTGGTGAGACCTCGTCTCTACAATAAGTCAAAAATTAGCCAGGCGTGGTAGTGTGCCTGTAGTTCTGGCTACTTGGAAGGCTGAGGTGGAAGGATCGCTGGAGTCCAGCAGATTGAGGCTGCGGTGGCAGGGAGCGTGCCACCGCCACACTTTTACACAGAGGTCATGCTAATTAATTCCCAGCAACAGTGAAAAGTGTTCCCTTTCTCTGCATCCTCTCCAGCATCTGTTGCCTTTTGAGTTATTAATGATGGCATTGAATGTAGACCAGGTTTTAAAAAGTGTGCTACATGTACACAGTGGAATATTATGTGACTATAGAAAAAAAGGACACACTTATGGACTTCGCTGCAACTTGGGTGGATTTAGAGTCTATCTTATTCAGTGATCCATCACAGAAACAAAGAACTCAATATCAAATGTTCTCACTCATAAGTGGACCCTGAACATTTATCATAACCCTGCAGGAAAGGAGTTGGCAGTAGGGGGACAGTGCCAGGAGAGAGGGAGGGGCACAAAACTTCAATAAGAGAACCTGATCCTAAACCAAGCAAAGGGAAGACCAATGGGAGGTCCAACCTTCACCTGTACATAGACTATGTATGTACCTAACCCTGACTTGTACTTCGTATTTTTTAAATAAAATAAAGCTTTTTTTTTTCTTATTTGTCTAATTCCTAAATGTGTAGAGAAGATTCTAAAGAAGCAATAGATATGGACTTTATAAATAGTTCATCTAAGCCAGGCTTGGTGGCTCAGCCTGTAATCCCGCGCCTTTGGGAGGCTGAGGTGAATGGATTGCCTGAGTCCGCGGGTTCGGGACCCGCCTGGGCAGCGAGACCTCATCTCTACAATAAATAAAAAAATCAGCCGGACGTGGTAGCGTATGCCTGTAATTCCGGCTATTTGGAAGGCTGAGGCGGAAGGATCGCCGGAGCCAAGGCTGTGGTGGCCGGGAGCGGCCACTGCACTCCAGTCTGGGCGACAGAGTGAGACTCCAACTCAAAAAAAAAAAAAAAAAAGTTCATCTATACATGACAAACTATAAAGCATTTCTTATTAGTGTTTTATTATACACTGTTTGTGTGTGATTCAGTGCTGCAGACTCCTGTGAGTCAAATTCAAGACAGGAAAATTAGAAATTCTAAATTCCACTTGGAAATATTTTTGAACAATCCAGAAAAATATGTTTCATTTATTTATTTTTTATTTTAAAGATGTTGGGTACAATTTAGGGTTTAGTACATAAGTGGTCGTTGCACAGGTGAAGTTTGGGCCTCCCATTGGTTCTCCCTTTGCCTGGTTTGGGATCAGTTACACTTATTAGTGTTATGTGCTTCCTCCCTCCCCTGGCAGTTTCCCCCTACTGCTAACCCCTTTCAGGGTCCAGTTATGAATGAGAACATGTGGTACTCAGTTATTTGTTTCTGTGATCACTGAGTATGATGGACTCTATATTCATCCAAGTTGTTGAGAAGTCCATAACTGTGTACTTTTTTATAGCTGAATAATATTCTATCATGTATGTGTACCACATTTTTATTTAATCCATTCCACTTTTGATGTATATCACCATTGGTTCCATGTTTTTCTACTATGAATAGAGCAGCAATAAACGTGTGTCAGGAATCTCTTATGTAGAAAGATTTGAATTCCTCTGGGTACATTCCCAGAGGAGAATTGTTGGGTCATATGGAAAGCTGATTTTTAGATTACTTGGAAATCACCACACTGTCTTCCACAGATGTTGCACTAGTTCACACTGACAAAGGCCTAACATCCAGGACCTGCAAGGAACACAAACGTGTCAAAAGGAAAAGAAAAACAGTCTTATTAAAAAGTGGACAGCCGGGCTCGGTGGCTCAGCCTGTAATCCCGCACCTTTGGGAGGCTGAGGTGAGTGGATTGCCTGAGCCCGCGGGTTCGAGACCCATCTGGGCAGCAAGACCTCATCTCTACAATAAATCAAAAAATCAGCCGGGTGTGATAGCACGCCTGTAATTCCGGCAACTTGGAAGGCTGAGGTGGAAGGATCGCCGGAGCCCAGCAGGTCGAGGCTGCGGTGGCCGAGAGCAGCCACTGCACTCCAGTCTGGGGGACCGAGTGAGACTCCAATTCAAAAAAAAAAAAAAAAGTGGACAAAATATATGAATAGACACTTCTCAAAAGAAGACATATGAGAAGCCAACAGATACATGAAAATATACTCAGCCTCACTAATCACCAAAGATGCAAATCAAAACCAGACTAGCCTACCACTAACCCCAATCAAGACAGTCATAATTAATAACTCAAAAAACAATATGCTGGGGAGGATGCAGACTAAAAAAATAATAATATAGTTTCATTTATTCTTATAGGAGTAAATGAGTAATGATTAAAAAATAAAACATTTACTTACAAAATGATTTAGAAATCTTCTCCCCCCCAAATGACCTTATGTTTTAAATGTATTTTAAAGGACTATGATGAGAAATTTACCTTTACTTTTTCACACCCAAGCTTTTTTTTTTTATATGAGGTATAGTGAATAAAGTTGTATTATGGCAAAATTTTCTACAGGTCACTCTCTTATTACGTTGATGTACATTTTTATCTGGCTCCCTTAAATATCTGACCTCAATTTTCATCTCTCTTCCCTCACTTCACTTGAAATACTTGGAAATCTGTTCCACAGGAACTCATTTTAAGGACATTATGTGTTAATGACTAGCTAAAAGAATAACACCTTCAACTTTATGACTTCATCAGCTATCATGTTCTCACTGAAGCTTATCGATCAACTTATTCCAACTCTTCCTCTACCATTACAGTTCAGTTTTTTCTTTTCTTTCCTTCCTCCCTCCCTCCCTACCTCCCTCCCTCCCTTCCTTCCTTCTTTCCTTCTTTCCTTCCTTCACTATGGCATATATACATAGCATAAAATTTACTATTCTAAGCAATTTTAAGTTTACATTTCATGGTCATTAATTACTTTCACAATGTATGCAACCACCCCCACTCTTTCTAAAATGTTTATATCAGCTCAAATCACCATTAAACTATAACTCCCAACTTCCTTCTCCCTTCTCCCCCTGGGAACCTCTGTCTATTTTCTGTCTCTATTAATTTGACTATTTTAGAATTTTATATTAATTTAATAATAAAATATTTGTCCTTATTTTATTTTATTTTTTGAGTTAGAGTCTCATTCGGTCGCCCAGACTGGAGTTCAGTGGCCGCTCCCAGCCACCGCAGCCTCGACCTGCTGGGCTCTGGCGATCCTTCCACCTCAGCCTTCCCAGTAGCAGGAATTACAGGCATGCGCTACCATGCTCGGCTGATTTTTTGATTTATTGTAGAGATGAGGTCTCGCTGCCCAGACGGGTCTCGAACCCGCGGGCTCAGGCAATCCACTCATCTCAGCCTCCCAAAGGCACAGGATTACAAGCTGAGCCACCGAACCCGGCTTGTCCTTATTTTTAAATGGACTTGAAGTGTTATCTTCTGGTTTTGATTTGCAATGCAATAAGGACTAATGATTTTGAAGATCTTTTCATCTTCTGGTTGTCATTATATATTTTATTTGTACATCTAGTCGAGTTTTTTGCTCAGTTTGAAATTAAGTTTTTATGTTGCTGTTAAATTGTAGGAAATTCTTATGTAATCTGGATCTATATAATCTATATATGATTTATAATTCTTATATAATCTGGATAATACACCCTTGATTTGCAAGTATTTTCCCATTCCATGGATTGCCTTTCACTTTCTTACACTTTCACTAATACACTTTCACTAATAGTGTATTAGTCAGGATTCTCAAGAGAAATAGAATTTACATACATTTTGAACGAGAGAAAAAGAGATTTACTTTAAGATATTGCCTCGTGCAATTAGAGGCTGGCAAATCCAACATCCAAAAAGTAGACCAGCAAACTGGAGACTCAGGGAACAGCTGCAATCCCAGTCCAAATGAAGTCTGCTGGCAAAGTTATAATTTTCTCTGGAGAGGTCGTTTTTCTTCTATAAAAGCCTTTGATTATATGATGCCCAGTCACGTTGTAAAGGATTAACAGTTTTACTCAAAGATTACGGATTTGAATATTGACATTATCTTTTTTTTTTTTTTTTTTTTTTTTGAGTTGGAGTCTCACTCTGTCGCCCAGACTGGAGTGCAGTGGCCGCTCCCGGCCACCGCAGCCTCGACCTGCTGGGCTCCGGCGATCCTTCCGCCTCAGCCTTCCACGTAGCTGGAACTACAGGCGTGCGCCACCACACCCGGCTAATTTTTGATTGTAGAGATGAGGTCTCGCTGCCCAGGATCATCTTTTAAAAAAAAAGCTTTAAAGAGGCCGGACCCAGTGGCTCAATCTGTAATCCCAAGCCCTTCGGGAGGCCAAAGAAAGTGGATTGCCCGAGCCTGCGGGTTCGAGACCCGCCCAGGCAACTTGGCGAGACCTGCCCCTACAATACATCAGAAACTAGCCGGGCGTGGTAGCGCGCGCCAATAGTTCCAGCTACTTGGAAAGCTGAGGCGGATGGATCGCAGGAGCACAGCGGCTCGAGGCTGTGGTGGCCGGAAGCGTGTCTCTGCCCTCCAGTCTGGGCGACGGAGTGGGACCCCGACTCAAATAAATAAATAAATAAATAAATGCTTTAAAGAAATATCCAGAGTACTATTTAATCAAATATCTAAATACTAGGGCCAACCAAACTGACATAAAATAAACCATCAAATGTGTCCAAAGTTTGTGTGTTTTAATTTTTTAATAGTCATTAAATACAATTTATTTGTTTAGTTGTGGTATTGGTGCTATATCTAAAAATCTGTTTTGGTCAATTACAAGGTCAAAAATGTTTACCCTTATATTGTCTTCGAAGAAATTTAAGTTTTATCTTATGGCTAGAATGTCAATCTGTTTTGAGTTTAGTAGGGACTCACCAACTGAATTTTCTGTGGAAATTCAATTTTCTCAGCACTGTCATGAAACAGATCAATCTTTTCTAAATAAATGGACTTAAAATCTTTGTAAGAAATTGATTGAATATAGATATATGAGTTTATCTCTGCATTCCTCCTCTATTCCATTTTTTGGTCTACATAAAGCCATAACCACACAGTTTTTATGACTGCAGCTCCTGTTTCCTGTTTACATAAAACCAGAATCACACTGTTTTGATTATATCAATACCACACTGTTTTGATTAATGTAGCTGAACACGAAGTTTTGAAATTAGAAGTGTGAGTACTCCAACCTTGTTCTTGTTTTTCAAGATTGTCTTGGCTGTCTGAGGCACCTCATATTTCCATATGAGTTTGATGTTGATGCTCCCATTTCTGCAAAAGCAGTTATTGGAATTTTGATAGAGATTGAAGTGAATCAACAGATTTTTATAATCTTAACATTTTAAGAATGGCACCTTCTATCCATGAACACAGTATGCCTTTATGTTGCTTTAGATGTTTCATTTCTTTCAGCAGCGTTTTGTAGTTTTTAGTGTCTCTAATCTCCTTGGCTACATTTATTTCTAAATTTTTTATTCTTTTATAAGCTGATGTAAATGGGTAAATGGAATTGCTTCTTCAATTTCCTTTTTTGATTTGTATTGCTAGTATATAGAAATGCAATTGATTTTTGAGTAATAAAGAATCAGTTTTAAGTGTTGCAAATATCCAAGAAAAATGGAAAAAAGTGTGCTTTGGAAAACTCTATATTTGTTATTGTTGAGAAAATGTAAAAGTTCTGCGTATTTATCTGTCAACTATACTACAGGGACTCTTTCTACATTGAATTGATATTGGATTTGATAGTCTTTAAATTCCCAAAGGATTTTTCCCAAATGATTATTTATTATTTGGTCTAACCTTCTGCCTATTTTTTCTACAGTCAGTAATATGAGATTCTTGATGAACAAAAAGGGTTGAAAATATTATATTAGATTAGATTTGCTAATTTTATAAACAAGTAAGACCTGCACTGTCTTATTTTTAAAACTCTGTAATTTAGAAAAAAATTGTTATGTGTGTGTGTGTGTGTGTGTGTGTGTGTGTGTGTGTGTGTCTCAGACTGTGAAAATGAAAAGAGATTTAAAATTTTTTAAACAAATACCGGGACAGTGACTTTGTGTTATGAATTAATCGAAATGGAATGAGGATGGTCTATTACTAAATTACTGGAATTTATTCAAAAATGGAAATATTCATGTTCCTGCTGCAAAAATATGATTTGATAATTAAGCAGAAATGGAATACCATCTCAAAATAATACAGAATATTTATATGAAAATAAATATAACCAATTTTAATAGATGAATATTAGAAGTAAGAAAATACAAGCCTTAATGATCACCAAACTAAAGTTTCTAATCAGTTGAATGTCTAAGAATAAACTACTATTTACGTAATATGAAGGAATAATATATGTCATTTTAGCTCCTCCTACTTCTCTTCAATATTTAATCAGTTTTAAAGTCTCCATAATAAGCTTTGCTCCTTTGAAAGACTGAACCCTGTCCTGTTCATTTTTTCCATCACCTAACAGAATGTCTTTTGTGTAATACATACTTAATATTTATTGGTTATATTAATATGCCATATATATTCTGCTTCCCCTTCAGATCTGCTCTTTGCTCTTCTCCATCAAATTCTTTATCCCAGGATGTATAAACCTGACCTGTCTGATTTATATTACTTAATAAACTTATACCTTTTGACCTCTGGATTCCCATAGAGTTTGACCAACAGGCAGGAGATTAGAGGGTGAGGTCAATGTATTTATCCCACTACCTGTCTTTTCACAGGATCACCAGGTTGTCACAGTCCCACACCTGAAGGTCACAGTCATCTCAAGGCAGTCCTCTCCACAGATCTTTCTATTTCAGGGTTCAGTTACTATCCTCCATGTTTTGTTCTCGGTCTTTTGGTATTGCTACATCGTGCCACATATTTTTATATAAGTTCTTTATAAACTGTTGTAATATTGCTCTAGTTTGAATATGTGTTTTACTTGTGGTGGTTCTCTGATGAATAATCTAATGGCCATTTGTACAGCTGAATGGCTTATGAAAGCTAATTTTTTAAAAAATAAGTAGCACACAAATACTAGCTAAATGTTGCATATTTTATTTACATGATTTTTCTAGTTGATTTTTCTTTCTTCCTAGTAATCTATGTGACACCAGAACACAAAGACGGTAGAAAGTATATTGTGTTTCTTTTCCCTTTAGACTTTTAAAGAAGGTATCAAAAATATAAAATGAAATAAATACAAAATTTTACACTTTGTTCTTCATAATTAATAAATCTTTTCAAGCAGTAAAAGTTAAAAGAGAAAACACTTCTTTTACAGGTCATTACATTTAAAGTATGAGCTGCTCTGGGAAACTGCCTTTTTAAAGTATTTTTTAAATATTGTTCACATGGTTATGGACTACAATCTGTAATACTGTTTTTATAATGTAGCAGTCTGAAATGTGGTCTCAAAATGTGTCTGTATATCTTGTGGGACAGTTGATGTAAATGTAGGTTAGCAGCTGCTCCCAGTATATAGCATACTTGAGCAATAAGCACTTGGATTATATAAAACCAACATTTAAAAAACATTGAAAATATTAGTAAGATAATTACTTGTGCTCCTTCTTTCTATCTTACTTTCCTTTTTGGCAGTGATATTAAAATCTAATTTCATACATAATTGCTGTTATTCAATTGTTTTCTTCCTATTCTTAATAGTTATTAAACAGTAGCTGCATCTAACAAAGATAAACCCTGGTCCTTCCAGAGTAGGGATGGAAAGAAATAGAGACCATGTTCATTAAGTGATTTGATAAAGAAGGAGGGAATGATAGGCAGTGTTTGAAATTTCACCTTAATAGGCTTCTTTGAACCATTATTTTTTCTTCCAAATTCTTCTAGTGAAGGATTACAATTTAGGATTCGCTTATATTCTTGTTTGCCTGGCATAGCCCTTGTTTATGTCTGTTGGTCTAATGCAATTATAGATGGCAAAATACTTTCACTCTTAGAAGTGTTCTGATTTGTATAATAGATGATATATGTTCAACCTACTTATAGATTTCTAGCCTTATATATGGAATTCAACCCAAGATTGCCAGATTTAACAAAGCATATATCCTATGCATTATGTGGCATATACTTATGCTAAAAAATTGATATCTTATTTAAAATTCAAAGTTAACTGGGAACTATATTTCTGTATTCCAGCTGACAACTCTATGAAGGGGAAACTGAAACACTGAAGCACGGTAATACCAGATTTCCAGCCCTCACACTAGACACCAGGGAATGAGACCACAAAGTCAACTCAAATAAAAAAAAATTCAAAAAAAGTTAATTTTTATGTTCTAAAATTATTAAAGTAGTACATACAAATAGTAAACTATAAATAATTTGACCAAAAAATATTAATTATTTTATACCAGGCTGTCAATTTTTCAGACAAACACAATTTAGCAACTTCTGTGTGCATTCTGTGTCTTTTATATACACTTTATTTTGCATATACATATAGATGTGTATATATACATACATATATATATATATATATATTTTTTTTTTTTTTTTTTTTTTTTGAGTTGGAGTCTCACTCTGTCGCCCAGACTGGAGTGCAGTGGCCGCTCCCGGCCACCGCAGCCTCGACCTGCTGGGCTCCGGCGATCCTTTCACCTCAGCCTTCTGAGTAGCCAGAATTACAGGCATGTGCTACCACGCCCGGCTGATTTTTTGATTTATTGTAGAGAGGAGGTCTTGCTGCCCAGGTGGGTCTCGAACCCATGGACTCAGGCAATCCACTCACCTCAGCCTCCCAAAGGCGTGGGATTACAGGCTGAGCCACTGAGCCCGGCAGATGTATATATTTTAAACATTGTAAATATAAGTAGATAGAAACATAGAAATGGATGAATGGATGGATGAATGTTTAGATAGACATAGATGCATGTCATATTTGTGTGTCTATTTCCCCATCATTTGTCACTTAACATTCACTTATTCAAAGCTTATTCTCATACATATGGCACTATCCCATACAGACTCACTTATATCTACAGTATGAAAATTGTCACCTTTTTCACAGATTAAGCATAATTTATTCAGCCAACTCCTTCTTCAAAGCCATGTAGGCTGTTTCCAGAATTTTATCATTATAAATTTCCTTTCAGTCAACTTTTATATACATCACAGTGTTCATTCTGGAGTTTTTCACTAGGACAATTTCCTACCAATGTATTTTCCAGATCAAAGACTGTATACATTTTAACCAAGGCATCATATCAATTTACAATTCTCCCAAAAGATTATGACTGCCTGTGTCTCCTCATTTTTCTTCCACATTATATATAATAAAACTTTTTAGTCTTTGTTAAACTTTGAAGTCAGCAAGTATTTATTGGTATTCATATTTGTATATATGCAAGTGGGTATAAGTGTGAAATAGTAAAGGTAACTTTCTTTCCTCTGTGAAAATTTTATTTTCATATATCTTAATTTTTCTATCATGATTTATTATTTACAAAATTCTTTGTATTTTAATAAAATAATCATTACATTGTAACTATGGCTTCCAAGTGTGCTGCTCATAATCTAACTATGATAATAGATTTTTTATAATGAAATGTTTTATTTATTCACAATCCAATTATTTCCTTTTAATTCCTATGCTAATTAATAAATCCTAACACATGATAACATTATCAAATGTTTTCTTATGGCAAATGTATGCATTCATTAATATTTCTACTTACTATAATTTATTTTTGTCTATAACGTATTCTGATATTGGGAAACAGAAATCCAGTTTTTCTTTCACCCACCCACTTTCTTCCCCCTTGATTCTTTCCAGGTATTCAAACACTCTTTGTTGAATAAATCAGTCTTTCTTCATAGATTTTAAGTCTAGGTTTTATCGTATCATGAAATTCATGGATATTTAGGTTGGTCTTTGAATTTCCTTTTGTAATTTTAATCCTTTTATGATTCAGTATTAAACTAAAGTAAAATAAATTGCCCTAATTACTTTGTTTTATAATATATTTTAGTATTCATTAATCTTGTTTTGTCATAACTTGTTTTCGTGGGAATATTTTCTAATACGTATGCTATATTCTGCTTAATGTTTTTAATAAAAGAAATAACTTATTCTACTAGATTGGAAGTATCTTAATTTTAAACGTTAAATTTTAATAAATCCTATTTTTATATTTACTGTTTATTTCAGAATCTAAAAGTTAGTAGCTTAGTATACCACTTAAATATCTGGTTTGGTAACTTGAACTGGGTCCAACTGGGTAGTAATTTGGATCCCAGCGAGGCTCACCAAGGCCTTATAATCAGCTGCCAAGTTGGCCAGCAGCCAGCTGACTTAAGATCGTGTGGCAGATACTTATATGTATGAATTTATCTAGACAATGGTACCCAGTATTGTGGTCAAGCATTACTTTACTTATTGCTGTAAAGGTATTTTTCTTAGATGTGATTAACAGTGGTAATTAATCACTTGACTTTGAGTAAAGCAGATGACCCTCTATTCTGTGTGTTTTCCTCAACCAATCAGTTCAAAGAGTGAACAGAAAAAGACTGCCTCACCAAAGGCTAGGAAACTGGATCGTCAAAGAGCCTTCGAACTTAAATTGCAGTATTGGCTATTCCCTAAGTCTCCAGGCTACTCTGAAGCATTTGGATCTTTTAGCCTCCACGATCACATGAGTCAGTTCCATAAAATAAATCTCTTCCTGTTTTTGTCTCTGTCTTTGTCCCTCTTCGTCTCTGTTTCTCTCCCCAACCCCAAATGGGCACACATCACACACACACACACACACACACACAAACACACACACCTTGTTGGCTCTGTTTCTCTGGAGAACTTTAACATTACATTTATTTTATTTATATGTTTTTTGTCTATAAATATGGAAGACTAATATTTATTATATTCATTGTACAGCTTTCTTCTAAACCATATTAATAGTAACCATTGCTAATTTCTGCCAAAAACAATGAAGAAATAAGCTGACATTATTCTACATGCCTGCAGTCCATTCCCTCTCAATTTGTGTTGGGTATATTATATTTACACTATATTTTCATGCATAGTTTCATTTTACCAAGTTTACATAAGTACTTCACAAAGTAGTTTATCCTTTCCATTTACATGGGGTCATTACTTATCCAACAATCCTCTTCTGGGGGCATATTACTGCAGTTGCAAGGCGATTTGCAAGGTGAAGCTTTTCTACCAAACATGTGCATTAATGTGGCTTCCTGCATACACAATGCTTTTGCATATGCCCTTGTTGGAAGTTCCCTCCCTCCTGTGCCATCCTGCAGACCCAGTGTTACTATTTTCAATAGGAAGCCATTGCTTTTACCACTTCCACATTTGAAAACCTATTTTGCTCTTTAAAATGTATGAGAACTGGGAGCTATGCATCTTCTCTCAACATCTTTTCTTGTCCTAGTTCAATTTTCTGTGCACTTTGAAGGCATCCTTCATACATTGAAGTTGGAATTATAAGTGTTTCTCACATTCTCACTTTTACTGAAGATGGAGTTCTATAATTTTCAGCTAACTTCACAGGGTAAATACGTGAAAAAATAAGTAGTCTAGCATCTTTAGATGAAGAGAGAATGTTAAAGCATATTTGCGGTATTAATATTTGTAATACTTAAAAGAAAGATAAAATATTATGAAATTTAAGTTATAGTAATATTTATTCTATGATCATTGCTTTCAAATTTGGATGAGTTATATCATCCACAGATGAGAATGTCAACATGAATGATGATTATTCAAGATAGTGATAGGCAGTGACAATCATGCTAAAAATAGACTCCCATGTTCATAAAAAGTTATAAAAATATAGACAAAATTTAGAGATACTTTAAAGAAGAATGTTATGTAAGATTTGTGGTTAAAGTTATCACGTATATTAAATAGATACCATTTACCTGGTAGTTTTCAAATGATAAAATATAATTCATGAAGTTTTCAAATTTAATACATTGCTAAACAATTAAAATAGAGCATGTTTCCTTTATTTTTCTAAATTTATTTTGAAACAAATATCGTTTCAATAATTTTTGTAGTCCTAATATATTCTATTATGTACTAATTTCTTTGTATATATACATAACATTGTTTGGAGTCAAATTAAATATATTACAAAATTTTGGTATGAATTTCTTTCTGCTCTTGAAGATATTATTTAATTTTGTTTTAATAGAGAATCTCAGCCATTTTCTTTTTGAATACATAGCTTAAAAAGAAATATGTAGTCTATGTCATTAAAGTAAGGGTAAATTATATATAGGTAACAAAAAGAATATGGCACATGAGAAAGATGTATAATTAGGAAATTTGGCTGTGAAACAGAGGAACTGGAATCCATCAATAATATATAATTGGTTAGATTCTGAAAACTATTTGCCTTTAATAAAGAGTTATTTCCTCTAATTTGACTATTAATCAACACACTCTGAATTTTTCTTAGGCAGAAAGCTCTTTACTTTTCTCTCACGTATTCTACATTGAAAACATTTATCTGAATTAATTTTCTGAGTTCTAATTTTAGGGCTGTCAAATAATATTCTTTTCAAATAAAAAATTATGCCTTGCTAATTCAGCATTAATTGGGTGTGTTAAAGTCAATTGATAGACACGGTAGGAGTTTCTCTGTCAGAATGTAAGACAGAGAAAAATGATAGAATGACCATTAAAATGATTTTTAAAAAATTGATATCTCCCATTTCTTAGGTTGTCTCCTTACTCTCTTGATGGTTTCTTTTACTGTGCAAAAGATTTTCAGCTTGATAAGTTCCCACCTGTCTATCCTAGCTTTTGCTGTATTTGCTTTCGTTGCCTACTAGGATGTCCAGAAGGGTGTTCTGTACATTTTATTCTAGGATGCTTATAGTTGGCGGTTTTACATTTAAGTCCTTGAACCATTTTGTGTTGGTTTTTGTATATGGAGATAGACAGGCGTCCTGTTTCATTCTTCTGCATGTGATTAGCCAGTTTTCCCAGCACCACTTGCTAAATATGGTTTCCTTTTCCCAATGATTCTTATTGTTGACTTTGTTGAAGATGAGTGAATTTGACAAAGACCTAGCATCAGGATCTACAAGGAACTCAAACGAACTGAAAGAAAAAAACAAAAACAAAAACGAACAATCTCATAAAAATGTGAACAAAAAGCCGGGCTCGGTGGCTCAGCCTGTAATCCCGCGCCTTTGGGAGGCTGAGGTGAGTGGATTGCCTGAGCGCGCGGGCTCGAGACCCGCCTGGGCAGCGAGACCTCATCTCTACAATAAATCAAAAAATCAGCCGGGCGTGGTAGCGCATGCCTGTAATTCCGGCTACTTGGAAGGCTGAGGCGGAAGGATCGCCAGAGCCTGCCAGGTCGAGGCTGCGGTGGCCGGGAGCGGCCACTGCACTCCAGTCTGGGCGACAGGGTGAGACTCCAACTCAAAAAAAAAAAAAAAAAAAGTGAACAAAAAACATGCACAGACACTTCTCAAACGATGACATACAGGCAGCCAACAAACACATGAAAAAATGTTCACCCTCACCAGTCATTAGAGAAATGCAAATCAAAACTGCAATGGGATTTCACCTAACTACAGTAAAGATAAGTATAATCAATAAGTCAAAAAACAACAGGTACTGGCATGGATGCAGGAAAAAGGGGATGCTACTATACCATTGGTGGAAATGTAAACTGTTTCAACCTCTATGGAAAACAGTGTGGTGATTTCTTATAGAACTAAAGCTTGAGCTTCCATACAATCCAACAATCCCTCTCCTGAGAATATACCCAGAACAACATAAGTTACTCTACAAAAAAAGACATCTGCACACGCATATTTATTGTCGAACTATTCACAATAGCAAAAAACGTGGAACCAAGCCAGATGCCCATCAAAAGTGGACTGGATAAAAAAAAAAAATGTGGTACATATACACTATGGAATATTTTGTAGCCATTCGAGGAACAAAAACATGGCCTTTGCAGAAAATTGGACGCAGTTGGAGACCATCATACCAAGTGAAACAAAGAATTGAATACCACACGTTCTCTCTCATAAGCAGGCCCTGAACACTAGTCACAATAGCACAAGAGTGGGATCTGCTATGGTCAGGCACTGCCAGGGGAGGGAGGGAGGTAGGAGAGAGGGAAGCATGTGGCGACACAATAGGCACCTGGTCCACTACCAGAGAGAAAAAGGGCCAGCTAAAAGTCCAAACAACCTGCGTGAAGCCTACTTATGCAACAATCCTCACTTGTACCCCACAACTATAAAATACAAATAAGTAAATTAAAATTTCATGTATCTAGATACAAAGTACACAGTTTTTTATTGCTTTTATGTTCTTCTTTATTTTTTTTCTTTTTTCTTTTTTTTTTTTGAGTGAGAATCTCACTCTGTCGCCCAGACTGGAGTGCAGTGGCACGCTCACGGCCACCCCAGCGTTGAGCTGCTGGACTCCTGAGATCCTTCCATCTCAGCCCTCTAAGCAGTCGGACTACAGGCACATACTACCATGCCCAGCTCATTTTTTTTATTTATTGTAGAGACGAGGTCTCACCAAGTCACCCAGGCTGGTATTAAACCCGCCTGCTGGGGCAATCCACTAGCCTCAGCCTCCCAAAGTGCTCGGATTACAGGCTGAGCCACAGAGTCCAGTCTACTTTTATGTTCTTATCAGAAAGTGGAAGATGGTGTAAATGAAGATCTAATTGTAACTTTAGAATATTTAATTTTTAAAAAGTAATTTATTCTTATTACTTTAAAGCATAACCAAAAATGAAAAAGACAATCATTACTTATATCACATTAAAAACTTTTCTCATTTGTTGATGTTACTCAAACTCAAAATGCAAAGGACACTATGAGCACAAAGGGAAGAGTGTTGGTGCGGATTAATTCCAGCCATGCAGAAGGGAGAGAAATTTTGCTCATATATAAGAGCACCCAGAGAACTTAGACCAATCCCTTTATGACTCTGTATGATAAAATTCAATAAGCAATTACAAATGGTTAGAACTTTAGAAAGAAAATGTGATTTCCCCATTTATGGTATGATCTTACTTGGAAAGTAATAAGAGTTTTAGGAGAACACATCAAGGATTAGAAAATATAAGAATTGGCACAGTCCTTTGGCAATAGCTTTGGCATTATCAGCTATCTTTTCTACGGCGAGTCAGCTTGTAATATAGAAACTCAGGAAAATGGATACAACTAGCTTGGAATAAATCAATTGATAATAAACTGAAAATAAATTTTAAAAATTGAAAATAAATAAGCAAATTTTGTTTATTATTATTTTGCCACTAGTGTTCACAAAATTTCTTTGAGATCTTTTCTTTTCACATTTGATTGCAATCCTAGAAATATCCCTGTTTTTCTTATCACTTTCAATTCTTTACATTTTCATGTTCAAACAATAAAATAATCTGATTTTATCAATGCTAAAACATCAATTTATTATTCAATTTAAAATTTTTACTCCCTAGTACCGTCTCAATCTGCTAGAAATTTTTAGGAAGAAAGGTGAATAAAGAATGGTTGACTTCCTCTGTTCTTTGCTGTTGCCTGAAATACTATAGACAATATAAAACTGTTCTCATTTCCTTGAAGAATCCTAAGATTTATTGAAATGGAGGATTTTCTCAATTTTAGTTTTAGTTTCCTATAAAGTTTTGATTATGTTGTTTAATCAACTTGATTCTTTTTCTCCACAAGATTACTTCACTTTCTAGACTACTGTCACTTTTCTTTCAAATCTGAAATCTTGCAAATTTAAAGTTATTGCACATAATGGATCTTAGGAAAATCTTTCACAGCAATGAACAGGAGCTAATGAGTTTGTCAACTGCACCTACTTAGCCTTAATACAATGATATATTATTTCAATGTGCATGTACATAAAAAAGCATGAAAGTCCCCAAAAGAATAGAACTAAATTTCAACTTCATGAAAAATTTTTTTTTCATTTTTTTTCAAGGCAGGCAAAGAAGTCTTAATGATGTCACCCTTTAGGACTATAGAGGCACTTTAATTCCCGCAGGCACAGAGACAATACGTAGTGGCTAAGAGGACAGCTTCAGGAAAGAGAACTTTTTTTCTCTGACCAATTGTGTTACTCAGGAATGTTACTGCCCGTCCCTCTATTCCAGATTTTCAGCAAAATACATAGGATCTAAATTTATGTTTGGCTCTTCCTTTTAGACTTACACAGATCTATTGTGATGTCATGAGAATGCTTCAGTGATTATATATCTTCCAATAATTAGTTCTGATTCCCAATGACCTCATTCCAATGTTTGACTCTGATCAAAGATGCACAAAGGATAACTAAAATAGCCACACAATTTTTTCATGTTCATCTTATTAACATCTCTTGGACACATATATTGATGAATTTCACAAATCTTTTCAACAGTTTAAGTGAATGCTGGGCAAAAAGTGACCAACTCTTCTGTTAGTCTTTTAGTGAGCGGTTTTACAACAGTTTGGATTTCTTTTTTTTTTTTTTTTTTGAGTTGTAGTCTCACTCTGTCACCCAGACTGGAGTGCAGTGGCCGCTCCTGGCCACCGCAGCCTCGACCTGCTGGGCTTCTGAGATTCTTCCACCTCAGTCTTCCAAGTAGCTGATACTACAGGTGCGCACTACCATGCCTGGCTCATTTTGATTTATTGTAGAGATGAGACCTTGCCAACTTGCCCAGGCAGGTCTCGAACCCGCAGGCTCAGGCAATCCACTCACCTCAGCCTCCCAAAGCGCAGGATTACAGGCTGAGCTACTGAGCCTGGCTAACAGTTTGGATTTCAAATACCAAGTCTTCACTGGGCAGATCTGCTTTGAGCCTTAGGCCACCTCTTTCTTCTTGCCTAGAGTTTCTGAGTTTGTTGTTGTTGTTGTTTTTCTGTTTAAAAATTCCTCCCTCCAGTCTAAAGTCATTCAATGACAACTTCAGTCACAATTAAGTGTTTTTCTTTCAACTCGGTGATACCAGTTTCAGTAGCAAATATGTAACATTCATCTGTTGCCTTGTGCAACACAAAATCCTTGTTGCAGTACCACTATATTTCTTTCCATGAGATCAAAGTGCATGGTTCAGTGTACTTTACTTTCTAGATGAAGTGGGAAATTATTTTTCTTCTAAATCTAGGCAATACAAATAACAAAATTAAGAGTTTGATTGATATAGTTTTGTGAGAGTCCTATTTGAACATTTTTATATTGGTAGAATTAGAAGATATCTCAAACTGGCATGATGCTGCAGAGTAAACAGTAGTTTAAAAGAAAATTAGTAGTTAAAAATATCAATACCATTAACAATTGCATTACTAAACTTCTTACAATACAAAATTGCCAACTATGTAACACTGGATGAAGTGAAATGGTATAGGTTACTTGGTTTAAAGTTTCATCAAATATAGGTAGCAAAGCAGCATTAAACTGAAAAATTTTCAGGTGTCTTTAGAAAAGACAAATTTACCACATCACACTTTTTTGAAAGATAACTTAGGAATTTGAAATTATCAAGGTTTTAGAAAAAAGACTTATGAGAAAAGAAGACTCATCTCACAATAATATGTCCCACCTACAATTTTTTATTATAATTATGCATTTATCCAGAATTTAGCTTTTCTGATTTTTTCCAAAATTAATATGAATTTTCACTCCTTGTTTGCATGCTTCACAAAATCCAAATTCTATTTACAAAGAGTGATTGGTTTGTTTAACACATTGTATGAATAAAAAAAAATGCCAATTTATTTTCTTACTTTATTTTTGCCATAATTTTTATTGATGTGACAAATTTCTACATATTTTAGTTTAATTTTTTTAAAATTGTGGATCATTGATTTAAACTATCAACCACAATGACAAATGATAAAATAAGAAAATGATATAAGTCATTTATGAATAGACCTTTCTAAGTGGTTCCAGGTATCTCCCACTTAAAATAAGGGACAAAATGCAATATTTAGAATTCTCTGCTGGAGGTGGGAGAAAAAGAAAGTGAACAAATTGGTTATCAACAGAAAGGTTTTATTTTACTTTACTTTTATTTTTTTGAGTCAGAGTCTCACTCTGTCGCCCAGGCTAGAGTGCAGTGGCAAGCTCACAGCCGCTGTGGCCTAGATCTGTTAGGCAGTCTTCCAAGTAGTGGAACCACAGGTGTGCAACACCATGCCTGGCTAATTTTTTTGATGTTTTGTGGAGATGAGGACTCACCACGTTGTCCAGGCTAGTCTCAAATCCCTGGACTCAAGCAATCCTCTCACCTCTGCCTTCTAAAGTGCTGGGATTATAGGGGTGAGCCACAATGCCAGAAGGATTTTAAGTGGGAGAACAGGGAAAATGAGGTTGATATTTTTTTTCATGTCTATAGATTTTCAGAGGATTTTCACTTTACACATAAATACTTACAGTACTAGAAAGTTATTTTCCTTAGTGAGAGATGTAACTGAAACTTTTTTGTTTCTATATTAGCATAAATTGTATGCTTGTTAACATCACAATTGATGACTGTCAGAAACTCATCCGAAAAGTTTTTTGTATGTTCATAGCTTGTAATCTCTTTGGAATCAGACACAGATACAAATATATAGTATGCTAAAAATTCACTTATAAAATATTAAATAGTCTGGATTTTTTTTTCTCTTCTTTTTTCTTGTTTTCTTTTGAGTTGGAGTCTCACTCTGTCACCCAGACTGGAGTGCAGTGGCCGCTCCCAACCACCGCTACCTTGACCTGCTGGGCTCCAGTGATCCTTCCACCTCAGTCTTCCAAGTAGCTGGAACTACAGGCGCGCACTACCACGCCCGGGTAGTTTTTGATTTATTGTAGAGACGAGGTCTTGCCAAGTTGCCTAGGCGGCTCTCGAACCTGCGGGCTCAGGTCATCCACTCACCTCGGCATGCCAAAGCGCTGGGATTACAGGCTGAACCACTGAGCCCGGCTGGATTTTTTTTAATAGAGGTGAGAATGAGGTGTGGCTTCTGCATTTTATAAAGAAAAACCAATCCTATTAAAATTTGGTGAAGCAAATGGAAAGACTACATGCTGATTAGACTTTCTGAGAACTCTATTGGACAGATTGTGTAAGATTACTCTTAGAGCTATTCATTTTATTTATCTGAATAAGGGAAAGAAATATAGAGCAGTAAGTCAAAATTAACACTTGTACAAGCCACGTATATACAAACTTAAACTTTATGGGCATTTAATTTAAACTCTGTTATACAAAGAGGATGATAACTAATCAGTAAAAATGGATTTGCATCATCCTACACTACTGTCACTTAAAATACAATAACATTTGAACCCACTAAAGAATAAATATGAGAAACTCACACAGAGATCTTAACTATCATATTGGTAAACGTTAATATCAAAATGTATTTAAGTATCTAACTTGGCCACAGCCATGTTAATTATATAAGATATTTTTATTAAACAGATTTAGTGTTTTACAGGTCAAGATAACGTTTCATCATAGTCAGAAAAAATATAATTGAAGTTTAGAATGTTTGAGAACTCAATTTCATTTCTACTAAATTATATTAAAACAACAACATTAATAGATGCCCTACCTCTCTTAGGTTTTTCCCTTGTTTTTCCTATTCAAATTTATATTGAAATAATTCAAAATTATAAAATATTATTGATAACTGGAAATATTATGCACTATACTCGATTTTGCAGATATCAAGGTTAATCAAACATGCTCTTAGCCTTCACTGAGTTTATGGTTTTGTATAAAAATGTAAAACTATCTGGTGCTATAAAAATTGTATAATGTAAGTCCTTAAAGTGGATTAAGTTATAGAAAAAAATGACAGAAGAGGCACAAATTAGAAAATAAGAAAAATTATCTCTGAAAATGTGACTTCAATGATAAACTTGAATGATAGAGGTAAGGGAAATAAAGCATAAGAAGATGAAGAATCCTGAGGAAAAAAAGTGAGAATTTTTTAAAAATTGAAAAAAAATAGCAAACAAAACAGAAAATAAACAAATAAAACCCCAAATTTTAATAGAAGTAGTAGGCAGAAGGCTTTTTACCTTACTCTATCAGGATACTTGGGTGAGATCTAAAGATAGAGATTTATGGGCATGTTGATTCTGACCTGAAGTCATGGAAATGCAGAGATTTTTGAGGGAGAATAATACCAAGATTCCAGTTCTAAGAAAATATCATGTTAAAGCATCCTGCATAGAAAGGAAGGCATTCATAGAAGACAGACAGAAAGATCTAGAGGATTTGGAAAAAGTCCAAGAAAATATGATCCCACTGAGGTGTGATAAACAGGTATTATCCATAATGTTATATACCAGTGAGAGTTTAATTAATATAAAGCCCAAACAATTATATGCTTAGCAATTAACTCATGGAAAATCAAATATATTTTCCAAGTGTACATAAAATACTACACAGAAATGAAAAAATAAAATGCATAATTTTAATCATTGGTTATTAAGAATCTGGGTGATATTCATCTTCTTCTTAGTTTTTTATATTTAAATATTCCATATCAATTTTTTGGTAAATCTAAAATCATTATTTCCAAGACTGTTTAGATATAATCTCTTTTTACATTTCCCTGTGAAGAAGAGATATTTTAAGAGTGTCTAATAAAATAAAGCCAGTAAGAATGATCAGTGTTTTCAGGCAGTTACGAAGGAATTGCTCATTTGAAACAAGTTTTAAGAAAAGAAGTAGAAAACACTTGAATCAGCATAGTTAAATATTCAAGGTGTTTATTTAGATGAGAACAACAAAAACAAAATATTCAATTTCATATGTTAAGAAAGAAGTGAATTATGCAAAATTCAAAAGAATTGAGTTTTGAAATGTAGGAATTTTAAATGCATAATCCTCATAAATCTAACTAGTTTATTCAAACTACAAACAAATAAGCATAACATAAAAAGAAATTATCTATTCTTAATACCATTAACTTACAGAAGGATACAAAGCATATTCAAATTTCAAGAGGAAACTTTATTTTCTTAGTTAGAAATTACAACCTAATTTCAATCACAAACTTTTATCAGGGTGCGTAAAACTGCCACTTAACGTCAAAAGTTTGAATTTGTAGCATATTTTATTTTAATTCTGTCATTAGAACTACAAACAAAATTTAGTATAATGTAGACCAGCTTGAGCCATGATGAAAAGCTTCATTACTAAAATACCAATGAAATCTTGTTAAAAGTAGATGTTTTGATTATAATACAATCTAGAACTTTGATTGCAACCCTAATGGATAGTTTTTAATAAATTATTAACAACACATGTAAAATTAATCAAACAAATTAAAGAAAATCTCCAAAGTGAAAATAATGCATTAAGTTCTGATTGTATTAGAGAAGTTTTCTTCCTGGGAGTAAAATACTGAATGAAATTTCTTTTTTTTTTTTTTTTGAGTTGGAGTCTCACTCTGTCGCCCAGACTGGAGTGCAGTGGCCGCTCCCGGCCACCGCAGCCTCGCCTGCTGGGCTTGGGCCATCCTTCTTCCGCCTCAGCCTTCCGAGTAGCCGGAATTACAGGCGCGCGCTACCACGCCCGGCTGATTTTTTGATTTATTGTAGCGATGAGGTCACGCCTGCCCACGGGCTCAGGCAATCCACTCACCTCAGCCTCCCAAAGGCGCGGGATTACAGGCTGAGCCACCGAGCCCGGCCTGAATGAATTTTCAACATTGTTTTCTCATATTGCTGACTTGATATTAATAAAATGAGCAATGATGAGATGCCATAAAAAGAAACTCCTACTAAGTTCCTTGGATAATTATAACACTTAGCCCAGATATTGAAAGAATGTTCACCAGGCAACAGGTTATTGGAATTCTAAAGTGATAATTATTGTGTTTGCTTCTTTATGGGTTGACTAATAAAGAATAAAAATGAGAGGAGGACCCCAAAATATCGTAATTATTTTTTGGAGGGGGTGCCCCTTTGTAGTACAGGCTTCCTCCACTAGTTATGTGTTGTAGGAAAACATTGGCATTACAGTACCAGCTGATATTGTGAGAGGCTGCATTTGGTTGCACTGAATTTTGTTTGTTTGTTTGTATATTATTTCAAGGAGTGCTCATTTCTTGATAGATAATTTACGAGCACACTTGTCCCTACAGAGCTGAGTGTTCAGCAGTTTTTGACCAAAAACAACATGACTCCTGTATCCCAACTTCCCTATATACCCAATCTTGCTTTGAGTCACTTTTGTTGTTATTGTTATTTCCCCAGAACCAAAAAAAGTCCTCAGTGGAAAAAGTTTTGCCAATATGGAAGAGGTGAAACAAACACCAGAAACAAAAACAAACAGTAGAAGTACTAAATGGCATCGAAACTGATGACTTCAAAAACTGTTTTGAGTGGTGGAAAAAGCATCACAAGAAGTGTATTCCACCAAATGGAGAGTATTTTGAGGGTGACTGAAGTTCAAACATATAAGATTAAATGCACAATTTTTTAAAAATAAAATCTGGGTTTTTTTTGCCCCTCCTTATATATATCATTGCAATTTACACGTTTTTCCAGATAACAGATTTACAAGTTTTACATAACATAATAAGTAAAGAAGTTTCAAGGTGTACTTAATTTCTATTAATATACTGCAATTTTATTTTCTATATTTATAACTATATGATTTAGACATTAGAAAGTCCTTAATCAAAGTTACATACTGTACTTAGTTTGGAAAATGTCTGCTATTCTAGCTAATTAAAAGACGTATGCAAACTAAGTTGTTTCTTATATGATAAAAGCAACAGATATGCTTGGAAACAAGAAGACTCATTAATAAGTGTTGTGGAGTGATAAAGCTGCTAGCACTGTCCTGGTGACCTAAAGTTCAAATTAATAATGGAGCTGATTCTCATTACCAGTAGGCTAGCACAACATCATGGGAAAGCTAGGCAGACAATACAAAAAGTGAATAAAATATCAGCAATACTGTTCTTGATAGAAAGGTCAGTTACGGCACTGCAAAGCTATCTTCTATTTAGAAATCATTAAACCAACTATGATTATGAAAGTTTGAATATTATTAATAGAAAAATTTAAGTGGTCTATTTAAATTGTCTTTCAGGCAAATTTGATATTAAGTATTACACTCTCTCTTGATTTCTGTTTGAATGATCAGCCAAATAAATATAGATTTTATAATCTTGAAAAGAACCTTCTCAGAAAAATAGAATGTTCCAACTGATAAGAAATAATTTTGTAAATATTGAGAGCCTATAGGATTTTAAAATTTTGTTATCATACAGATGATAACCTCATTTATAGCTGAATAAATAGATACATTTGTAAACCTAAAACATAGGTCTTTCTGCTTTCTAAACTAATGTCTTTCTAAAAGCATAGTACTGCTTCTCACCTCAGAGATATTCAGACAGGATTTTTATAAAAGGGAGTCTTCATGAGCAAACTTTTTCAATATGTTATTCATATTTCACTATTTTCTTTTTAGTTTCTATTCTCATTTTTTCATTATGATTTAGACAAGTTGATATTTAATTAAACATACTGGCACACCTTGTTTTATTGTATGTCTCCTTATGGTGTTTCACAGCTATTATGTTTTTCCAAAAATTGTAAGTTTGTGGCAGCCCTGCTTTGGGCAAGTCTGTTGGTGCCATTTCTAACAGCATATGCTCATTTGTTGTCTCTGTGCATACTTTGGCAATTCTCACAATATTAAATGCTTATTATATATGCTGTTGTAACCTGTGATCAGTGATCATTGATGTTGCTATTATAAATGTTTGGGAGAGACACAAACTGTGCTCATGTAAGACAGCGAACATGATTGATAAACATGTGTGTTTATTCTAACTGCTCCACTGAATGGCATTTCCCCATCTCTCCTCCTCTCCTTGGGCTTCCATAATTCCTAGGACAAAATAATATTAAAATTAATACAATTAATAACCCTACTGTGGCCTCTAAGTGTTCAAGCAAAAGAAAGACACACATTTCTTACTTTAAATCAAAAACAAGAAATGATTAAGCTTAGTGAGGAAGGCATGTCAAAGCTGAAATAGCCCAAAAGCTAGACCTCTTGCACCAGTTAGCTAAGTTGTGAATGCAAAGGGAAAATTCTTGAAGAAGATTGAAAATTCCTATGAACACACAAATAAGAAAATAAAACAGTCTTATTTCTGATAAAGCAGCAAGGGCCCTTAAGATTATGCTAAATTAAGGGCCACAAGGAATTATGCTAAATCTATGCTGTGTTCTATAAGTTGAGCAAAAAAGCCTGGATGACAGCACATCTGTTTACTGCATGGATTACTGAATATTTTAAGTCCAGGTTGAGATGCACTGCTAAGAAAATAATATACATTTCTTTTAAAATATTTCTGCTCATTGACAATGCACCTAGTCACCCAAGAGCTCTGTTGCAGATGGACAAGGAGAGGAATGTTGTTTTCATGTCTGCTAAAACAACAACCATTCTGTAGAACAGATGAAGGAGTAATTTTAACTTTCAAGTCCTATTATTTAAGAGATATAACTCATAGAGCTATAGCTGCAAGATATAGTAATTATTTTGAAGGATGTGAGCAAAGAAAACTTTCTGAAAAGGATTTCTTATTCTAGGTACTATTAAGACCGTCCTTGATTCATAGAAGAAGGTCAAATATCAGCATTAACAAGAGTTTGGATGACTCTGAGGGGTTCAAGACTTAAGCGAAGGAAATAACTAAAAATATGGTAGAAACAGAAGGAGAACAAGTGTTAGAAATAGAGCTGCAATCTCGGGATAAAACTTTAATAGATGAGAAGTTGCTTTTTAAGGATGAGCAAAAAAAAAAAATAGTTTATTGAGATAGAATCTACTCCTGATGAAGATGCCATGTATACTGTTGAAATGAAAACAAAGTATTTAGAATACTTCATAAACTTAGGTGATAAAGCACCTACAAGATTTGAGAGGGTTGAATTCAATTTTGAAAGAAGTTCTACTGTTGGTAAAATGCAATCAAACAGCATCACATGATACAGGGAAACGATTTGCAAAAGGAAGAGTCAATTAATGTGGCAAACTTCATTGTTGTCTTATTTTTTAAAATTGCTACATAACCGTCACAGCATTAAGCAACTACGACACTGATAAGTCAGCAGCCATCAACATCAGAGCAAGACCCTTCATCAGCAAATAATTTACGACTTACTCAAGGCTCAGAAGATCTATAGCATTTTTAGCAATAAAGTATGTTTTAATTAAACCTTATACTTTTTTTGTAGTCATAAGACCATTGTATGCCTAATTGTCTACAGTATAGACTAAAAATAACTGTATATTCACTGGGAAACTAAAAATTTGTGTGATTCACTTCATTGTGATATTAGTTTTATTGTGATGGTCTGAAACCAGACTCGCAATATATTGAGGGTATGCCTGTAGCTACTTGAATTCTTTTTCTTTATTTGGGTTATATTAATAACTAAGAATATCCTGTACAATTTGTAAGCTTGTATTATTCAGTTTCACATGGTGAGAGCTGTGGTCTGACATTTAAATTAAGTATAAACTCAGTCATTAACTTTTCAAATGCAAGCATATAAAGATGTCTTAGAATTTCTATATTTTAAATTTAGCATGTAAGATATGGTGGTTGGATTATATAACCTCTAAAATTTGACTAATTTTTAAACCTCTAATCATGTGATTTAAAAGTCAAAGATACATGTAAACAATATTAAAAAGACATTTTGGTTATAAGAAATAGGAAATATATTTTATATTCACATAAAATTATTTTGGGAAAACAAATGAGTGTGTGTGTGTGTGTGTGTGTGTGTGTGTGTGTGTGTGTATGTGTGTGTAGTGCCAAAAAATAATGTTTACCATATGCAGTTTTAGGAATATCAAAAATAAGTTTGTACTGATATCTTCAGCTCTAACCCATTAATCTACACAGATCATTCTAGTTGGAGAAATGATACAGATCACTTCATATGGAAGTATTTTTTTTATTTGTGTATATAGTTTCTTAGATTCACCAATGAAAGAAGAAATGACTAATTTTAAAATTAGGGCAGAAAATATACAAAATTATCTTTAGCATATGCATGTTATTCCAGAAACTAAAAAAGTGCTAGAATACACACACACACACACACACACACACACACACACATAGACTATGTCAAAGGGACATAGAAACCAACTAAAAACAGCTCCCAGTGGCTATAGCTAAAACAATTTGAATAGCAAAATAAATAAAGTAGTATTATTGTGTTATAACCCACAGAATAAAATATTGATGTGCTAATATTGATATAAATAAATGATTTAATAAGTACATAAATGGGGGAAGAAATGACTAGTCTCACTTAAAGAATAATTCCAAATAATTTATATAGATACTCCATTCATAAGAAGCTAGAGCATAACTCCTTGCTTCTTAAGTAAGACTATACATGGTGATTTCCTTCCAAATAATACACTGTAGAAGAAAAGAAAAGAATAACATTTTAGTAGCAAAAACTATTAAACATGGCCACAGTCAGACATCAAATCAACCTCAATAGTGATGTATGTACCCTTTACATGATGTAATGACAAAGGTATTCTGTTTTCTTTCTACAAAAAAAAGCTTAACCACAGCCAGATATGACAAAAACATCCCACAAATTCCAGTTCAGTGATAGTCTAAAAAGTACCAGGCCAACACTATCAAAACTGTTAAGGTCATTAAAGACAAAGAAAGTTTGAGAAAATTTTACAGGCAAGTGTAGCCCAAGGAGACATGAAAATTAATGTAATTTGGTATCTTGTATAAAATCCTGGATGAGAGGAAAAATAAAAAGTTAGGTAAAAATTAAGAAAATATGAATAAATGTGGATTTTAGTTAATAATAATCTATCAATATCAGTTCATTAATTATGAAAATTATGCAAATATAAGATGTTAATAAATTGGGAAAATAAGGTGTGAGATGTAATGGACACACTCTTTTCCATCTTTGCAATTTTTCTGCAAAACAAAATGTTTCTAACATTAAAAATGTGCATACATCAAGTGTGGTGTCAGGTCTGCAATTAAGAGTAAATATTATGTGCTGTCTTAAGTCTAATGTTAGGAGGTTTCAATGGGCTTCCTCTAAGTTTTCTCACACTTAGGAGGTTTCAATGGGCTTCCTCTAAGTTTTCTCACAGGGTGTGATCCCTCAGATAAGATCCTCTAGCCAATGACCTCCTTATTATGAAGACAAGGTACAATACCCCACCAGTCCACGGAGTTATTAAACAAGGTCATCATATTTCCTTATAAAACCAAAGAGTACTCCCAATTTCTTGTAAAGACTGCATCCCACATTCCTGCTCCATAGAGAAACCTCCATGTGGTCTGGTGTGGTCCATGGTGTCCTCTACTTCTGGGTGTGAATATAAACTAATAAACTTCTGCCAATCTTATCCCTCCAGTGTCCTGGTTGAGTGCTCAATCAGTTCCAGAGCCCTAAGATAAGAATCCTTACCTCAACAATGGGGTGAAGAGAAGGTCATTACAACATCAAACCCTTTGAAACTGAACTATGTATCTGCGGGCTGCTCGTATGTCTTCTTTTGAGAAGTGTCTATTCATATCTTTTACCCACTTTGTAACGGGGGTGTTTGATTTTTTTTATTTTTTATTTTCAGTATGTTTGAATTCCTTGTAGAACCTAGATGTTAGGGCTTTGTTAGATACACAGATGGCAAATATTTTTTTTTCCCAGTCTGTGGGATGTCTCCTCCATCTCTTGATGGTTTCTTTGCATTTGCAGAAGTTTGCCAGTTTGATGAGGACCCACTTGTCTATATTTTATGGCATGGGTATGTGGGGTTTTCATCAAGAATGCAAATTAAAACCCCACTGAGAGACCTCCTAACTCCAGTCTGTATAGCCATCATCAATAACTCAAAAAACAACAGATGCTGGAGAGGATGCAGTGAAATGGGAACATTTCTACACTGTTGTTAGGAGTGTAAACTTGTAGGGAGCAGATAAGATGTGGGGAGCAAATGAGCACTGTATAGACATCAGGTCTTGAGAAAAGGCAAGGCCCCAAGTGAAGGCAAGGTCCAGCTTGGTTGCTCTGTATCCTAGCCCGCCACACAAAAGGGCGTCTCAGAGCCCACATATCCAGTGCAGAGAGTACAGATAAAGCCTTAACAACAAGAAGATAAGCACGGAACTGCTTGCCATTTAGGTAGCAACAAAATTCCGTTATAGCTCCCTCACAGACCTTGAATCCTTCCAACTTCCTTTGTGCTTGATTAAAAAATAAACATGTTGAGCTAGTTCAGGGTCACTTCTCCATCAGAGAAAAGTGTCCCACCTGGCCCCAGCTTTTCTTTATGTCTTTGTATCTGTGTCTTTCTTAATCTCTCATTCTCTCTCTCAGGACCCTCAAGGCAGCCGCACAGGCCAGGGCATCTGGCACCTGAGAGAACTCCTAATTTCAGGTGAAGAGATGCTCCGAGAGAGGTGCGCACCTAAAAATAAGGAAAGGGAAGGAGCGGATTTACTTTCAGCTGGGGTAAAACGTGGATAATTCTGGCTCCCAAGAGAGGAATCTGTATGTCCAAATGTTTAAAATCTATGCTTCGGGCACCTGGCCGCCCGGTTAAAGGTTCTAAGAGGAATTTTTAAGTTTTGTGCAGAAAACACGTCCCTCGTTCCCTGCTCAAGGGACTGTTAATATGGATACTTGAAACAAGGTTGGTAAACAACTTAGGGAACCAAGTTCCCCTCAAGCCTTGTTCATGGCCATGCTAGCCATTTTTGCTTATCAAGTTGGTGGAACAAGGGGAAATCCTTACTGGACTTATTTCCTGGATCCTCCCATTCTCCAACTCGCTACTTGGGCTGGTGGGTAGGTCCCTGTCTTTACCGATGATAAAGGTATGTTGGAGGGACAGTCTGATAAACTTATTACTGCTGAACATAGTACAAATTTTAACTTCATGGGGGCTAGTAATGGTCCTCCTATTTTCCTTTCTAACACCTCTAAGTCAGGTTGTCTTAAGATGAGTCAAAAAAATAAAACCTCCTACGGGGCTACACAAATAGCTAACATTTTGGGCCCCTGGGACATAATAAAATATCTACAAATATATCTAAGTGGGGGTTCCCTAGTTCTACTTATAATATTTTTCAGGTTCACCCCAATACCCCATACTGCCCTAATAATAAAGGGATAGAGCTTGAAAAATTCCCCAATTGGATAGAATGTGCCACTCCTGTGCCTACGGTTTGAAAACTCTTAACCTATGATTTGTCTCTTAACCTATGATTTGTCTCACAGACTGGACCCCTCTCATCCTAACCATGAGTTCCTTTCCCCTGGAGGTTTGTTGGCAACACCCTTACTACTTCCGAAGGTGACATCCAAAAGGAACTGTGGTGGCTCCCCACTTCCCCTGAATTTGTTAACTTTACTAGTGGGTCATTGGTTGATTTGACAAGAAACTGTGGTACAACCTCTCCCTGCTATGGGGTCCAGACCTGTGGTCCAACCCCCTTATGTCCTTTTAACAGACTCTGCTGATGTCACTCCAGTAGATACCCTTTATGCCTTACAATGTAACTCTTGTAATCTTACAAATTGTGTCACCCACCATAATGTGGGACAAGACATCCTGATTTTATACCAGTCCCCCTTTGTTATGATTCCTACTAACATATCAGGCCCTTGATATGATGATACAGGACTGAAGGGCTTCAGGAATTACATCACCAACTTGCTTCCCAGCCTTGTAGGGCCATTGGATTAATAACTTTTGGATTGGTGACCTAAATTTCAGTCATTGCTTCTGCAGTGACTGCCGCTGCTGCACTGTCTCAATTCATCCAAAATGCCAAGTTCATCAATGCTCTGGCTTGAAATACTTCCAAGGCCCTACAACAGCAAGAATCCATAAACTTAAAGCTAGAAAAAAAATTAAATGCTTCGGAGGCTGTAGTCATTGGATTGGGAAACCAGATAAACAGCATAAAAATAAAACGATGACTATGATGCCATGCGACATACAATTGGGTTTTTATTACTTGTGTTTCTTAGAATAGTGGCCTTTGGAATTGGGACTTAGTTGAAAAACACCTCCAAGGCATATGGAGTCACAATTACATCAACATAGACCTGCTTAAGCTCCACCACAATATTCTAGACATCCAAAATAGCCAAGATCCTATCATACAGCCCGCCCAAGTAGCACAAAATCTTCTTAATGATCTCAAGGGTTTCAATCCCTTTAATATGTTAAAACATTCTGCCTGGTATATTCTGAGTTTATATATATATATATTTGCTCTAATCCTCCTTTGTTTTTTGCCAGTCGGATGCGGAATCCTCAAACGCCAATTCAGAGCCACCACAGTAGCAGTCCATAGACTACATTTCGAAAATAGAAAAGGGGGAGATGTGGGGAGCAAATGAGTACTATTCGGACAGCAGGCCTTGAGCAAAGGCAAGGCCCCAAGTGAAGGCAGGGTCCCGCTTGTTTGCTCTGCATCCTAGCCAAAGAGCAAGGAATGCAGCCTGCTACACAAAACAGTGTCTCAGAGCCTACACATCTGGGTGCAAATAGTACAGATAAAGCCTTAATAACCACAAGATAGCCACAGAACAGCTTACCATTTAGTAGCAACAAAATTCTGTTATAGCTCCCTCACAGACCTTGAATTCTTTCCAACTTCCTTTGTGCTTGATTATAAAATAAACATGCTGAGCTAGTTCAGGGCCACTTCTCCATCAGAGGAAAGTGTGCCACCTGGCCCCAAATTTTCTTTGTGTCTTTCTTAATCTCTCACTGCTCTCTCTCAGGACCCTCAAGGCAGCTGCATGGGCCATGGCATAGACTAGTACAACAACTGTGGAAAACAGTTTAGTGATTCCTAAAAGATCTAGAACCTGACCTTCCATGTGACACTGCAATCCCCCTTCTGGGAATATGCCTGGAGGAACTCAAATCACTCTATGAAAAAGATACCTGCAAACGCATATTTACCACAGCATTATTAACAATAGGAGAAACATGGAACCAGCCATGCTGCCCATCGAAAGAGGAGGACTGGACACACACACACAAAATGAGGTACATATACATGATGGAATATTACACAGCCATAAAGAAAGACACAATTATGAACTTTGCAGTAACTTGGATGGACTTAGAGCCTATAATACTGAGTGATCTATCACAGATACAAAGAACTGAGGTCCACATGTTCTCACTCATAAGCAGATGTTGAACAATTATCATAATACTGTAAGAAAGGGATTGGCAGTAGTGGGAAACTGCCAAGGGAAAGGGGTAGGATTGGTAGTAGTGGGAAACCGCCAATGGAGTGGGGAACACACTCATCAACAACTGTACCTGCATGATGAATATTTGTATACCTAACCCTGAATTGGACCCCATGTCTTTAAAATAATTTTTTTAAAAAAGAAACTGAATCAAGCCGGGCTCGGTGGCTCAGCCTGTAATCCCGCACCTTTGGGAGGCTGAGGTGAGTGGATTGCCTGAGCCCGTGGGTTTGAGACCCGCCTGGGCAGCGAGACTTCATCTCTACAATAAATCAAAAAATCAGCCGGGCATGGTAGCGCATGCCTGTAATTCCGGTTACTCGGAAGGCTGAGGCGGAAGGATCGCCGGAGCCCAGCAGGGAGGCTGAGGTGGCCGGGAGCCGCCACTGCACTCCAGTCTGGGCGACAGAGTGAAACTCCAACTCAAAAAAAAAAAAAAAGAAACTGAAACATCTGACTTCCCCATCTTGTAACAATTTCTAATTTCTCAACTTCCCAAGCTATGCCTTTATACTTACCCTCTGTTTTCTTACCTCCGCTTGGTTTCCAAATATGGTTCCTCATTTTTCACTCCATATCTTAGATATTATTGTTCTCTCTCCATTTATCAAATCTGAAATACGAAGGACTTTACAAAAGCTGGTTAATGGTGTCACCATGTAATCAGTCTAGGATATTTTGTTACCTCTTCTCATCAAAAGAATTGTTTCAATTCATCATTTATGGCTTGTGGTAATGACTTGGATGCATTTGGGGAAAATATAAGTACTTAATAAAATCTTTTGTAAGAATATGAGTATGTATATTTTCTAAAAATTACATAAATGTATAGGGGAAAATATAAGTACTTAATAAAATCTTATCTAAAATATACAAGTATGTATATTTTTAAAAATAACAGATTGATAGGTTTTGGAGTAAAACCTACAATTTTATGTGCAATTTCATGTTGATAGATTTTGGAGTAAAACCTACAATTTTATGTGCAATTTCATGTATTTTTAAAAGGGAAATTATTGTTAAAGAGTACTGATCTGACAGTCTCCAGTTACAGAGACATAATATCTGTGAGATTAAATACATAGAAGAGGAAAACTTTGAAATAGCCACTGATTAAAATGGGAGACATATTTTATTTAGGTTTGCTAAATAATAATGACTCATCTAAGTTTGGATAAGAATACTCTTTTTGAAATGCCATTTATTCTCTTCTAAGAAAAGAATGTAAGATTCTCCCTTTAGCCGGGTTCGGTGGCTCAGCCTATAATCCCGCGCCTTTGGGAGGCTGAGGTGAGTGGATTGCCTGAGCCCGCGGGTTTGAGACCCGCCTGGACA